>NC_134102.1:29818347-29928347 GCF_000715075.1 Nicotiana tabacum
CCAAGCCATCGCACGACTAAGCGAGGACGACGTGGGACACAACTGCAGCTTTTGGTTCACCTCTCAAGTCGAACACGAGGGGCGAAAGGCAACCGATTGTGCTTGATAATGCCTGGGCATTAGGTATGCAACAAGGAAAACTGATGCTGATAAAGCCTAATTTGCGCTTGTGCCATGACTGAGATGGCATACGGGCTAGGACGTCGCTGCACAAGCAGAGATCCAACTTAGCCACACAAGCTGAACACCACTCATGTGCCGCACGTACACTTGCCTTGCGATGCATGCCGATAACAGCCCCAACACGCGACGTGAAGCTATGTGTTGTTGCCAATGCGAACATTGCAAAGCCATGACAAGTCCCGCTAGGCACGAACAGGGGGTTGGAGTGTAGAAACGAAGATGGTGCCACAAGTTAAAAGGCTCGGACACAACCCACAACAACCGCACGACCTTCAACATATACTAAACTCAGCCCCATGCGCACGACACCTTTCTGTGCTACTTGCACGAGGCATCGCCGTTCCGTTGCCAAAAGCCATCATTTGCCATGAGCATTGCCGCCACCCGATGTTTTCCAAAACAACTGATGGCATTCGGCATGTACTGAGCTTAGCCCCATGCGCATGGCACCTTGCGGCGCTACTTGCACGATGCTTCGCTGTTCCATTGCGAAAAGCCATAAGCCACCACGAGTGATGCCAGACACAACCCACAACAACCGCACGACGTTCGACATGTACTAAGCTTAGTCCTATCCGCACGTCACCTTGCGATGCTACTTGCACGACGTTCCGCCGTTCCATTGCCAAAAGCTAGTTGCTGCCACGAGCGATGTCTCCACCCGATGTTGCCCACAACAACCGATGGCCTTCGACATGTACTGAGCTTAGCCCATGCGCACGGCACATTGCGGCGCTACTTACACGAGACCTCGCCGTTCCTTTGCCAAAAGCCATCAGCTACCACGAGCGATGTCGCCACCCGATGTTTCCCCCAAACCAACGGCATTCGGCATGTACTAAGCTTAGCCCCATGCGCATGGCACCTTGCGGCGCTACTTGCACGATGCTTTGCCATTCCTTTGCCAAAAGCCATCAACCGCCATGAGCGATGATAGACACAACCCACAATAACTGATGGCTTCGGCATATGCTGAGCTTAGCTCCATGCGCACGACACCTTGCAGCGCTACTTGTACGACGCTTTGCCATTCCATTTCCAAAAGCCATCAGCCGCCACGAGCGATGTCACCTCTCGATGTTTCCCCCAACAACCGATGGCATTCAGCATATACTGAGCTTAGCCCCATGCGCACGACACCTTGCGATGCTACTTTCACAAGGCCTCACCGTTCCGTTGCCAAAAGCCATCAACTGCCACGAGCGATGCCGCCACCCGATGTTGCCCCCAATAACCGATGGAATTCGGCATGTACTGAGCTTAGCCCCATGCGCATGGAACCTTGTGGTGCTACTTGCACGACACTTCACTGTTCCATTGCCAAAAGCCATCAGTCACCACTAGCGATGCCAGACACAACCCACAACAACCGATGGCCTTCGGCATTTACTGAGCTTAGCCCCATACGCACGACACCTTGTGGCGCTACTTGCACGAGGCCTCGCCATTTTGTTGCCAAAAGCCATCAGCTGCCACGAGCGATGTCGCCTCCCGATGTTGCCCCCAATAACTGATGGCATTCAGCTTGTACTGAGCTTAGCCCCATCCGCATGGCACCTTGCGGCGCTACTTGCACGACGCTCCACCATTCCATTGCCAAAAGCCATTAGCCGCCATGAGTGATGCCCACCACCAGACGTACTATGAGCACACATGAGTACTTGTCAACACGCTTTGCAAATATCGGGGACGTAGCACGGACAAGTCGTGCATGCCCCCAATGCCCACGCCGCATGCCAGCGTCCCCCATGCATTCTCGCCTCGGCCTGGCAGCAAGCACCTTGAGGTGCCTTTCAACACCTCTCCCCCTCTTATATATGTCTTTAAGACAAGACCCAAGTGATAGGAGTAGACATGTTTTGGCCAGAGAATCCTAATAGACATGTACAACACCAAAATGCACAAACCAAAGTACAACTTAGCTAATACATTCACAAATGACTTTTAAACATTGTAAATGATATGTTTTACAAAAAATAATATTTGTTTTGAAAAATATTTATTATAAAACGAAAAATACATAATCAAATACTAAAAAATAAGAAAATTATTATAAATATAGAAAATACAATGGAGAAAATTTCTAATACATCTAGTAATAATATAACACATAAAAGAGTAAATATATTTATTAAAAACTTAATATAAAAACTATTTAAAATTACAAAATATGTATAAAATTTAATAAAAAATAGGTAAATAATAGGTAAAATACATAATATTATTATAAAAACATATAGATGACCAACCACCAATAACCATGACGCACCTCCATTGTGACAACCACCATAAGTGATTCTAATATCAAACCACCGCCGTCAACCACCAAGAATCAACCAACCGTCGCCGGTCACTGCCGCTCGAACCACCGTAACTTTTCACCCACGACTACCAACCACCAACATCATTGCGCTTGACATATTGCTAAGCATTGGCTAGCACTATACATGGTGTGACGTGGTGTGACGTTGGGCCATGGCCATGCCCTGCCATGTCCTGCGTCGTGCTATGGCCATGTCCTACGTCGTGCCATGTCCATATCCTGCATAGTGACATGGCCTTGCATTGCGCCGTGCCACAGCCATGCACTGCATCATGCCACAGTCACGTCCTGCCACATCCGACGTCGTGCCATGCCCATGCCCAGCCATGTCCTGCGTCATGTCATGGCCATGCCCTGCCATGTCCTGCGTCGTGCCATGACCATGTCCTGTCGTGTCCTGCGTTGTTCCATGGCATGTTCCATGGCCATGTCCGACGTCGTGCCATGGCCACGCCCTGCCACGTCCGACGTCGTGCCATGGTTGTGTCCGACGTCGGGCCATGGCCGCGCCGGATGTCGGGCCGTGTACTGCCTTGTCCTGCGTTGTGCCATAGCCATGTCCTGCCACGTCCGACGACGTGCCATGGCCACATCCGACGACGTGCCATGGCCACACCCTGCCATGTCCTGCGTCGTGCCATGGCCATGCCCGACCATACCCTG
The DNA here is from genome assembly GCF_000715075.1 of Nicotiana tabacum. NCBI lineage: Eukaryota > Viridiplantae > Streptophyta > Magnoliopsida > Solanales > Solanaceae > Nicotiana > Nicotiana tabacum. The sequence continues at coordinate 29,821,517 of NC_134102.1, forward strand.
CTATGTCCTGCCATGTCCTGCATCGTACCATGGCCATGTCTTGTGTCGTGCCATGGCCATGTCCTTCCATGTCGGACGTCGGGCCATGGCCATGCCCTGCCGTGTCCTACCCTGTCATGCGTTGTGGTATGTCTTGCCATGTCCTGCGTCGTGCCATGGCCATGTCCTGCCACGTCTGACAACCGAAGGCCGGTGGAATACTAAATTGAAAGCCTGCCTCTCGCGCCTCGTTCGCGGTGCGCGTGGGGGACTTGTGCTTCTTTTGCAAGGAACTTTTTAACATTTAGCCAACATTAATTATTTTAAGGGTTATATTCAGTTTCCACTTTTATTTTCATTTCTTCTCTCTTTTCTCACGCTTTTGATGTCTTTCTTCTTCTCTCTACTTTCATTCACCCAAACAGACACAAAAAGTAGAGAGAAATTGAAATTTCTAGAGACAAAATGTGGAAGCTTTTGGAGATAAGAATCCTCATTTTTACCATGGATTTTGTTATTTTATTTCTAAACCCTCTCTTCTGAGAAAAGGTGGTTCCAATGTAAGAAAATTGAATAATAGAAGTTCACTATTAAAGGACATTCAAAACATCATTTTCAAAAATAGGATTTTTTGAGTTTGTTAGTTGTTTGGATTGAGTGTTGTCTAATTGATCAAAAATATCAAAAGGAGTATAAAATTTAAAATTGAAGTGATTTAGAGTAGAAGACGAAATTTCAGAAAAGACGAAAGGAAGAAGACGAAATCAGTTTTTGTATAACGATGTATAATTTTGTATAATAATGTATAAGTATATATAAAATCCTCTTATACACTATTATACATTTTTATACACATTTATACAAACGTCTGTAGATAAACTTCTTCCACGATCTTTAGTTGCAATTCTTATTCAAAACTAGTTCAAATCTCCATTAAATGACTTCAAATTTTATATACAACCTCCTTATACTGTTTCTAACAAGTTTAAATAACACCCACTTTGAATTTCTCACAAAACCAAATTCGAAATTTAAACCCACTTATTTAAGCTTATTCAACAATGGTAGACTAGTTCAAATCTTCATTAAATCAATTCAAATTTTGTATATAACCTCTTTATACTATTTCTAACTGTCACGACCCAAAATTCCCAACTTCGGGGCTGTGATGGCGCCTAACATCCACTTGCTAGACAAGTCGACGTAAATATAGTAATGAACCAACTTATAACAGTTAAAACAAAGTAATGATATTTAATGAGAAATAAACTCCGCATTTGATATAGTGTGAATATAAGCAATGTGATACAAACTACTCCCAGAAATCTAGAGTCACAAGTACATGAGCTACTAGAATACTACATACATAGTCAGAAACAAATATAACTATTTGAAGCTAGACCCGATAACTATAATGACCCAACTTGTCGTTTCGAGAATTAGCGTCCCGTTCAGCGGTTTAAGATCTCAAGTAGCTTCATAATATTATGACTTGCGTGTGCAGTCGAGTTTGGTTTTCGGAAGATTCAGAATTTAATTGAAAGAACAATTCTCATTTTGAAGCTTAAATGAAAACAATTGACCGAAGTTTGACTTTTGAGAAAATGACTCTGGAATGGAGTTTTGATGATGTCAATAGCTTCGTATGGTGATTTCGAACTTAGACATATGTCCGTATTTGGATTTGGAAGTCCGTAGGACAATTCGGCACATTTCGGCGAAAAGTTAGAAAATGAAGTTCTTAAAATATTCATACATTCGACCGTAAGTCGATTGGTTGATAAAGAGGGCGGATTTTGATTTCGGAAATTGGAACAACTCCATTACATCATTTATGACTTGTGTGAAAAAATTGAAGTCATTCCGGATTGATTTGATACGTTTCGGCGCAAAATATAAAAGTTGGAAGATTTAAAAACTCATAATTTGATTCAATACGCGATTTGCAATTTCGGCATTGTTTGACATGGTTTGAAGCCTCGACTAAGTTTATAGTGTATTTTGGGACGTGTTTGCATAATTGGTTAAGGTCCCAGGTAGCTCGGATGTGTTTTGGACGAGGTTCAGATCGAATTTGGACTTGTTGAAGTTGCTGGAAATTTGACTGCTAGTGTGATCGTTTCTGCGGAAGCTTCATCGTAGAAGCGACCTCGCAGAAGCGAGCAGCTCCTCGAAGAAGAGACCTATAAAGGACATAGGACGGTCTGGATAGCCATCGCAAAAGCAAATACTCCATGCTTCTGTGGCTTCGTAGAAGCGACACACAGGATTGCAGAAGCGATTGCGCAGATGCAGCATTCTGTCCGTAGGTGCGAGCTTGGGCTGGGCAGTGAGGATCACAAATGCAGGTTTTGTCTCACAAAAGTGAGACTTTGAGAGACCGCAGATGCGGCATATTCGTCCACAGAAGCAAAAATGGACAGAAACATAAGGGGTCGAAAATCAGTCATTCCTTCATTTTCGATTGGATTTCTGGAGCTTGATTTTGGAGCGATTTTGGAGGAGTTCTTTACGACTTTGACTAGGGAAAGTATTCTACATCTGGAAGTGATTATATTTCGTAAATCCATGGTTATATTCATCATTTAGTTCGGATTTAAATGGAAGAAATTGAGATTTTTGCAAATTCTTTCAAAAACAAAAATGTAAGATTTGGAGGTCGATTCGTTATCGGAATTTGATAAAATTGGTATGGTTGAACTCGTATCGGAATGGGTATTTGGGTTTCGATAAAATTTTGTTGGGTTCCAAGAGGCAGGCCCTGCATTGACTTTTGGTTGACTTTTTAATATGAAATTTTAAGTCGTCATTTTATTATTGGGAATTATTTTCGAAGAATTTTAATGAAGTTATACAATTAATTTGGACAGATTTGAGCTGTTCGGAGGTTAATTCAAGTAAGAAGACTATTTTGGAATACCAGCCTAACTTCGTTAAGGTAAGTGTCTTATCTAACTTTGTGCAGAGGAAACCACCCCTTAGAATTTGAGATGAATGTGCCATTCGTGTTATGTGAAGGTCATGTACGCGAGGTGACGAGTAGGTACACAACCTATATTTGGTATTTGACTAGTTTGGACTGTTAGGCTCACTTCATGTAACTAATTGTAACTATCATTTCATGACTACATCTTTTGTGTTAGAATTGTTTGTACGTGCTTTACTTTAAATTGTTAGCACATGTTCCATCTTCGTTGTCAAGATCACCTTATATGCCAATTGTTGATTGTAACCACTCGTTGAATTTATGCTTTACTTGCTACATGACTTAATTATTAATTGATGCACATAAACTGTGCCTTAGCTTATGGATTGTCATTTCCTTACTATTTGATTTCGTGAGCTATCGTGTAGCCTTTTTGCATTAGTTGTGACTTCTTTGTGTAGCCTCGTTATTCCTTTTGATTTTGTTGTATACCGTAGTTTGTTGTAATTGGTTGCTTAATTTGTGTTGCTTGAGGATCGGATTGCACACTGCAATAAATATGATTTATTATTGTTGGATCGGGTTGCACGCCACAATAAAATTTATTTGAAGGATTATATTATTGGATCGGGTTGCACACCGCAATAGAATTTATTTGAAAGATTATATTGTTGGATCGGGTTGCGCACCGCAACAAAATTAATTTGAAAGATTATATTGTGGGATCGGGTTGCACGCTGCAACGAATTTTATTTTAAGCTTATATTGATGGATCGAGTTGAATGCCGCAACATAATTTAATTGAAGGATTATATTGCGGGAACGGGTTGCACGCCGCAAAAAAGAACAAATATGAAATTATTGTGATGTTAAGGTTAATTCCGATTGTGATTCTCTTGATGAATTTCATGCTAGGACGGTTACAGTGGTTTCTTAAATCACCTCATTGTATTTTGATTATAATTAATTAACTGTCAATATATTAAAAATAGAACAATATGGTCTTCTTGTGTGAGTCATACATCCTATGTAATATGTTACGTTATTGAGAATTTAGCAGAGGTAAATGAAAGAATTTTCAAGCTTTTCCACTTGTGTATCTTTCAAAAATAAAACTCATATCTTATTCGGAGATTTACTAAATTAATTGGTGATTATATTTTACACTAATTGATACTTCACCTTTATCATTATATTATTGTCGCATAATTTGCGTGGAAAATTGTTATTATGTTCTACTTTAATAAATTCCATATTTATCTCATTATAACTTGATTGAATGTCTTATTTTGTATAAAAACAATATTTTACTGGATTTCATATATTTCTAAACTAAATTAAATTTATATTCTATTTGCACAATCTCTATACTATTTTACCTTATTTAAATTCTAAATTGGCTTAATGACTCTTTTGATGCTTCACTGTATTTAATTTGGAAATTATACTTAATTGTATTTAAATTATTCATTGGTCATCCTCGTTGATATTTATACGGAAACTATATACATAATAGCATGAGGATTTTGCAGTGCAAAAGTGATTCAGAAAGATGTGGGCACTAGATACCACATGTGTAAAAATTAGAAGTTGTGAATCATGAATTGAGATTTCGAGGAGTGATACCTCGGGTACTTTATGTTGAAATACATGAATTATAAATAATTTAATTGATTGATTTGTTATATGATTCCTTACTTAAACCCATTCATATATCATTTGTACTCTCACTATGTTGTTTCTTAATCACTTGATTGTGTTCTCGTTGCCATCCGTGTTCTCATTGTTCTCATTGTTGATTTGAGTTGGAAATTCTTCTATTATTGGCCTTACATTGATACTCTTTCCTTGTTAGCTTCATGTAACATGTTGCACAGCTTTATATGTCTTGTAGGTGTCTTGAACTGGCCTCGTCACTACTCTACCGAGGTTAGGCTTGATACATACTGGGTACCGCTGTGGTGTACTCATGCTACGCTTATGTACATCTTTTTGTGCATATCCAGGTACCCTAGAGTTATTGATATTCTTATTAGTTGATCGAGCATTTGTTGTGGAGACTCAAGGTATACTTGTTGTCGCGTTCGTGGGCTTTGGAGTCACCTACTGATATTTTCTTGCACTATTGATTCTACTCTAGAACAGTTATATTTAGAGATTTTCTAGTAAACTTTGTAGAGCTTGTGATTTGTACTACCAGTTTTGGGAATTGTAGAATATATCTATCTCATATTTAACAATTGTTGGTTGAGTTTCTACTAAAATAGTAAGTGTTAGGCTTACCTAGTCCCTAAAACTAGGTGCCATCACGACATCCTACGGAGAAAAATTTGGGTCGTGACAGCAAGGCCCTTCATGCTTTTCTCTCTTCCTCACCAAGCAACAATACAAATCGGAATAATAAAAGCTAGGTAGTAAACAATTTTACTTTAATTATGGTGCCACGATATCAAAACTAAACTTTCAAAATATCCAACATCTTTGAAATAAACAATAAATATGAAACGAATAATTAAAAGAAGTAATAATCTAATATAAGCATGGAAAACATAATCAATGAAATAATATAATACAAATAAATAATTTTCATCTGTATGCTTTAATCCAATGACAGTGCATAGATACTCGTAACCTCAAATATATGTTGTCTCCACACATAAAACACGCAGCAAATAGACCAACAAGTCCTAATCCCTCAAGTCAAGGTTAACCATGACACTTACCTCACTCCGCAATCAAATCAATGCTCAACCGCAGCTTTTCCTCTAGAATTAGTCTCCAAACTAATCAAATCTAACCAAATAGAGTTCAAATAATTCAAAATAGACTTTAGAAACTACCCACGAGTGAAAAATATTCAATATTTAATAATTTTGGAAAAAGACAACAAAAGTCAACCCCATGCTCGCTTGGTCAAAACTTGAGATTTCGACCAAAACTCAATTAGTCATTCACTTTGAGCCCGGTTATGTGATTAGTTTCGAAATCCGACTCAATTTGAGGTCTAAATCTTAATTTTTCAAAATTTCCAATTTCTACGTAAATCCTTAATTTCTACCATAAAAAAGCATAGATTAAAGGTTAAAACCAATGGGTGTTTATGAAAATATAAGGAAATAAGATAAAATCTACCAACATATGAAGCTGGGATGGAAAATCTCTTCAAAATTGCCTCTTGGACGATCTCAAACTTGAAAATGGTGAAAAATGATTAAAATCCTGTTTTTTGAACATTTATAACACTAGGCGTCAGATGTTCTTCGTGTTCGCGAAGCAGCAGCGGCCAAAGGCCTTCGCGTTCGCGAGGCATTCTTCGCGGAGGCTTATTCCCCCCAGCCTTCGCGTTCGCAAGCCTAGGTTCGCATTCGCATAGAGTACCAGATAGCTTCCTCCCAGATCCCCCAACCCTACGCGTTCGCGAGAGGAAGGTCGCGTTTGCGAAGGGTAAACCCCCCCCCCCCCTACGTCGCATTCGCGACCAGCTCCCCATGTTCACGATGAATAAATTCCTCCCCTACCCAATTTCCCCTTAGTGATTGCAAGAGTAGCTTCGCGATCGCGAAGCAAAAGACACCAGATATAAGCAAATAGCTAAAACCAACATTTTCCAAGTTCAAAATGGTTTGTAGCCTATCTGAAACTCACCCGAGTCCCTAAGGCTCCAAACCAAACATTCACACAAGTGTAATAACATTATATGAACTCACTCGCATGATCAAAACACCAAAACAACACCTAAAACTACGAATCGGACATCCAAATGCATGAAATTTTCAAAGAAACTCAAGAGCGTCCAAATTCATAACCGAGCATTCGAATCCTATCAAATCAACTCTGTTTTGCACCAAATTTTACAGACAAGTTTCAAATAGCAAAATGAACCTATACCAAGTTCCGGAACCAAAATCCAAACATGATAGCCATAAAGTCAGCCTACGGTCAAACCTAGGAAATCTTTAAACCTTGAAGTTATAGTTTTCGAAATCCAATCTAGGGTCGTTTACACAAAATGTTGATCGTAGTCAACTCAAGTCATTTTAAAGCTAAAAATCATGTTTTCTTCAAATTTTCACGTAAAATCTTTTCGAAAAAAACATGTATTCCATACGCAAATAAAAAAAACTTAATGGAGCCAATTGAGGTCTCGGAATAGAGAAAATAAGGACTAGAACTCAAAACAACCTATCGGGTCATCACATTCTCCACCTCTAAAAGAAGCGTTCGTCCTCTAACGTACATAGAAAGGTACTTGAACTAGTGAAAAGGTGAGGGTATCTACTCTGCATATCAGACTCGGATTCCCATGTACCTGCCTCGATCGGCTGACCTCTGCACTACACTCTAACATAAGGATAACTCTTAGACCTCAACTTCCGCACCTGCCATGGTAGAATAGCCACCGGCTCCTCCTCATAAGTCAAATCCTTATCCAATTGGACTGAGCTGAAATCTAGTACATGGGACAGATCACCGTGATACTTCTAGAGCATAAAAACATGGAACACCAGGTGTACTGCTGATAAGCTAGGTGGTAATGCAAGCTTATAGGCCACCTCGCCAACTTTCTCAAGGTTCTCAAAGGATCTGATATACCTGGACTCAACTTACCCTTCTTCCCGAACCTCATCACACCCTTCATGGGTGAAACTCTAAGCAAAACCTTCTCTCCAACCATGAATGAAACATCACGAACTCTCCAATCGGCATAAATCGTCTGCCTAGACTGTGTTGTACAAAGCCGATCCTGAATCATCTTGACTTTTTCCAAGGCATCCCGAACCAAATCAGTACCCAACAACCGAGCCTCTCCCGGCTCAAACCAGCCAATTGGAGAACGACACCGCCTCCCATATAAGGCCTCATAAGGAGCCATCTGAATATTCGATTGGTAGCTATTTTTGTAGGCAAAAATCGCAAGTAGCAAGAACTAATCCCAAGAACCCCCAAAATCCATAACACAAGCGCAAAGCATATCCTCTAATATCTGAATGGTGCGGTCGGACTGCTCGTCCGTCTGAGGGGTGAAATGTTGTACTCAACTCAATCCGTGTTTCTAACTCACATTGTACGGCTCTCCAAAAATGTGATGTGAAATGCATGCCCCGATCAAAAATAATGGACACCGGTACACCGTGAAAACGAACAATATCGCGGATATAGATCTCAACCAGTCGCTCTGAATAATAAGTAGCCACCACCGAAATGAAATACGCCGACTTGGTCAACCTATCCACCCACACTGCGTCAAATATTTTCAAAGTCCATGTGAGCCCAACAATGAAATCCATGGTAATACGTTCCCACATTCACTCAAGAATCTCAAGTTGTCTGATGCAAACCGCCAGGTCTCTAATGCTCGTACTTCACCTGCTGGAAATTTAAACACCGAGCCATATACTCAACTCTATCTTTCTTCATTCTTCTCCACCAATAATGCTACCTCAAATCTTGATACATCTTGGTAGCACCCGGATGAATGTAATACGGCGAACTATGGGCCTCCTCAAGAATCAACTCACGCAACCCGTCCACATTGGGCACACAAATATGACCATGCATCCACAACAACCCATCATCTACAATAGAAACTTCCTTAGCATCACCATGCTGTACCGTTTACTTAAGGACAAGCACATGGGGGTCGTCATACTGACGCTTTCTAATGGGCTCATACAAAGAACACTGAGAGGTCATGCAAGCAAGAACCTGACTAGGCTCCGAAACATATAACCTTATGAATTGATTGGACAAGGCCTGAACATCTGATGATAGTGATCTCTCACCAACTGAAAATATATACAAGGCTACCCATCGTCACAGCCTTTGTGCTCAAGGCATCAGCCACCACATTAGCCCTCCCGGGATGGTATAAAATGGTGATATCATAGTCTTTTAACAAACCTCCACTGCCTTAAATTTAGATCCTTATACTTGAATATGTGTTGTAAACTCTAATGATATGAGAATACCTCACACGACAATCAGTAGAGGTAATGCCTCCAAATCTTCAATGTATGAACATGCCAACTATAAGTCATGAAAAAGTTAATTCTTCTCATGAACCTTCAACTGCCGAGATGCGTATGCAATCACCTTGCCATCCTGCATCAATATTATACCAAGCCCATACGCGATGCATCACAATACACAATGTAGGATCCCGAACCCGTATGCAACACCAACTTCGGAGCTGTAGCCAAAGCAGTCTTGAGCTTCTGAAAGCTCAACTCACACTCATCGGACCACCTGAATGGGGCACCCTTCTGGGTCAATCTAGTCAATAGGGTTGCGATAAATGAAAACCCCTCCACAAACCGGCGATAATAACCCTCCAAACCCAGGAGCTCTAAATCTTTGTAGCTTATATAGGTCTAGGCCAGTTATGAACTGCCTCAATCTTCTTAGGATCCATTTTAATGTCCTCGGAAGATACCACATGCCCCAAAAAGGCAACCAAATCCAACCAAATCTCAAACTTTGAAAACATGACATATAACTAACTATCTTTCAAGGTCTGAAGTACAATCGAAAAATGCTGCTCATGCTCCTCTCGACTACGGGAGTATACCAAAATATCATCAATGGAAATGATAATAAAAGAATCCAAATAGGGATTGAACACCCGATTCATCAAATCCATAAATGATGTTGGGGCATTTGTCAAGCCAAATGACATCACTAGGAATTCGTAATTCCCATATCAAGTCCGAAAAGCTGTCTTAGGGGCATCCGATGCTCTAATCTTTAACTGATAGTAGCCAGATCTCAAATCAATCTTCGAAAACACTTTGGCACCCTGAAGCCTATCAAATAAGTCATAAATCCTCGGCAAAGGATACTTGTTCTTGATAGTGGCTTTGTTCAATTGCCGAAAATCAATACACATTCTCATCATACCATCCTTCTTTTCATGAACAATAATGGTACACCCCAAGACGAGACACTAGGTCTAATGAATCCTTTATCAAGCAAATCCTGCAACTGCTCCTTCAGTTCCTTCAACTCAATTGGGGCCATACGGTATTATGGAATAGAAATAGACTGATTGTTCGGAGCCAAGTCAATACAGAAGTTGATATCTCTGTCCGGTGGCATCCCCATCAAATCTGCAGGAAACACCTCTACAAACTCACGCACAACTGGTATTGAATCCATGGAAGAAAACTCTGCACTAGGATCACGAACATAGGCCAAATATGCTAGACATCCTTTCTCGACCATATGCCGAGCCTTCACATAAGAAATAACCCTGCTATTAGAATGGCCAGGATTTCCCCCTCCACTCTAATCGAGACAACCCAGACATGGCTAAGGTCAATGTCTTGGCGTAACGGTCCAATATAGCGCTATAAGGTGACAACAAATACATGCCCAAAATAACATCAAAGTCCACCATACCAAGAAGTAGGAGATCTACACTAGTATCAAGGCTCCCGATAGAAACTATACACGAGTGATAAACACAATCTACAACAATAGAATCTCCCACGTATGTGGATACATATACAGGATCACTCAAAGAATCACGAGGCATAACTAGATATGAAGCAAAATAGGAGGACATGTAGGAATAAGTAGATCCCGGATCAAATAGAATTGAAGCATATCTATGGAAAACTGGTATAATACCTGTGATGATGGCTTCAGATGACTTTGCCTCAGGTCTAGCTGGAAATGCATAAAAATGGGGTTGAGCCCCACCACTTTGACCTCCGTCTCTCGGACGGCCTCCGCCTATAATGGCCTGACCTCTACCTCTAGCAGCCTGACCCCCGCCTCTAGTTGACTGAGCGGGCAGTGAAGCAATCAGTTCCAGAACCATGGCATGAGAACTTTGTTGTGGCATGCAGCCCTATGACCTAGGGCAAAATCTAGCAACGTGCCTCAAATCTCTACAAGTATAACAAGCCCTTGGTTGATGCGACTACTTACCTTGGAAGTTGCCCTGTAGACCTCGATAACCAACCTGATAAATCTGTATCAGAGGTGCACTAATAGAAGCTAATGGTGTGCTGTAGGCTAGCTGCTCAAGATGAGACACATAAAAACCACGACAACCCGAAGCACCGTGGGATACCTAAAGCACTGACTGAATCAACCTAGGAGGATATGATCTACCAAATGGACCTCTACCTCCAGACGAGACACCACTGAATCCACCAAAATAATGAGGCCTCGTCTCAAATGCCGCCCCCTATCCTGACCACGAACCATCTAGATCTATCTAGCAATCTCTACGGGCTTCTAAAAAGAAATATCATCTCAGGTCTCCTTGGCCATATGTAGCCTAATAAAAGTAAGTCCATCAATGAATCTCCCGACTCCCTCCCTCTCAATAGGGAGTAAGATAACTGCATGACGAGCTAGGTCCACAAATCGGGTCTCATACTGGGTAACAATTATGCTACCCTGCTGAAGGCACTCAAACTGCCTGCAGTACTTCTCTCTCAAGGTGAAAGAAATATACTTCTCAAAAAACAACTGCAAAAACATATCCTAGGTGTGTGGCGGTGAACCCGCTAGTCTGCTCCGCACATGATCCTGCTACCAACATTCGGCCGAATCGGTCATCTTATGATGATCCGATAGGTCATTTTGAATTTTAGCCCTTAATTCTATATTCTGAGAACTCTATTAGCTCCGTTTAGTGTTTCTCAATTTGCATGCGCAGTTCGTGTCTTCTTCCGGAAAGATTTTATGTGTAAAATTGAAGAAAACATGCATTTTAGCTGTAAAAATGACTTGAATTGACTATGGTCAACATTTGGTGTAAACAATCCCAGATCGGTATTTTTATGATCCTAGTGGATCCATATCGTGATTCTGGACTTGTACGTATTCCCGAAATTGAATTCGGAAGTCCCTAACTTGATTGGACTTGCTTTGTTAAAAACTAGTAATTTGAAGGTTTAAAGATTTCTAAGATTTGACCCTAGGTTGCTTTATGGATATCGGGTTTGGATTTTAGTGTTGGAATTTGGTATAGGTTTATTTTACTATTTAAAACTTGTCTGCAAAATTTGGTTCTAAACAAAGTTGATTTAATAGGATTTGGACGCTCGGTTGTGAATTCGGAAGTTCTTGAGTTTCTTTGAAAATTTCATGCATTTTGATCTCCGATTCATATTTCTAGGTGTTATTTTGGTATTTTGACCATGTGAGCGAGTTTGTATGATGTTATTACACTTGTGTGCATATTTGGTTTGGAGACCGAGGGGCTCAGGGTGAGTTTCGGACGCGCTTTAGATTAGTTTGCATGATTTGAGTTGTTGGTTTCTGGTGTTCAGTGCAGGTCTCGCATTTGCGAGGTCTGGCTCGCAATTGCGAGCCTCTATTTTGAGAAGAATTATTCGCATTAGCGAGCATGGGCAGGGCTAGGTGAATCTTGAATTTGCGAGGATTTTGTTCGCTTTTGCGAACTGTGGTTGTTCGCTTTTGCGAAGGAAGTGGTCGCATTTGCGATCACAGGCCACTTGAGTTTGCTTCGCATTTGCGATCTAAGTGTCACATTTGCTACATTTGGGCTTCTTAGATAGGGTTCGCATTTGCGACCTCTGTCTCGCATTTACGGGCATCACATTTTAAAACATTTCTTACCAAATACGACACCTGCAACTGGGTAAAAGAGGGGAAAATCGGGACTTAGGTCATTTTACACCATATCTCAACCCCTAAACACTTTAGAGGCAATTTTTCAAGAGACATTTCTTCCCAAAATCATTGATAAGCAACTTTAATCCATTTCTTTCAATTACCCATTACTTTTCATGCGTTTTCAACATCAAATCTAGGATTTCCATGGTAGAAATTAGGGATTTGGGTAGAAATTGGGCATTTTGTAAAATTGAGATTTAGACCTCAAATTAAGGTCGGATTTCGAAACAAATCACATAACCGGGCTCGAGGGTGAATGGGTAATCAAGTTTTGGTCTGAACCTCTGATTTTGACCAAGCGGGCCTGGGGTTGACTTTTGTTGACTTTTTCAAAAAATAATCAAAATTGAACCTTTTTCATTAATGGGTAGTTTCTAAAGCTTTTTTTGAACTGTTTGATCGATAATTCGGTAGATTTGGTTGGTTTGGAGACTTGTTCAAAAGGCAAAGTCGCGGTTGATTGATTTTTTTGATTATGGAGTGAGGTAAGTGTTGCGATTAACCTTGACTTGTGGGATTAGGACTTGTTGGTCTATTTGCTATGTGTGGGAACAACGTATATGTGAGGTGACGAGTACCTATGCGTTGTCATTGGATTAAAGCATTCGGGTGGAAATTATTTCTTTGTATTATATTATTTCATTAATTATGTTATCCATGCTTAGGTTAGATTATTACTTCTTTTAATTATTGTTTATTTTAAAGATGTTGAATATTTTAGAAGTGGAAGTTTGATATCATGGCACCATATTTGAAGTGAAATTATTCCCTGCCTTTGTGATGATCCAATATGTCATCTTTAAATTTAATAATTATTTTTGTGTTCTACAATCTCAAATAGCACCATTCAGCTTTCTTCGACTTGTATGCACTGTCCATAAATTTTTTTGGAAAGTTTTTATGTGAAAAATTGATAAAAATGTGAAATAGTGCTTTAAAACTCACTTAAGTTGACTTCGTTCAATATTTTGAGCAAACACACCCAGATCAGTATTTGGACAGTTCCGATAGGTCCGTATCGTGATTTGAGACTTGGATGTATGCCCGGAATTTAATTTGGAGGTCCCTAGCTTGAATTATCGCCAGTTGACGAAAACTAGAAGCTTAAAGGCTTCGAGATTTCAAAGTTTGACCACAAATTGACTTTTATTGATATCCAAGTCGGAATCCAGTTCTGAAAATTTTTATAGGTCCGTTATGTCATTTATGATTTGTGTGCAAAATTTGAGGTCAATCGGACTTGATTTGATAGGTTTCGGCATCGAATGTAGAAGTTGAAAATTCTTAAGTTTCATTAAGCTTGAATTGAGGTATGATTCGTGATTTTAGCATTGTTTGATGTGATTTGAGGCTTCGACTAAGTTCATATGATGTTAAGACTTGTTGGTGTATTTAGTTGAGGTCCCGGGGGGCCTCGGGTGAGTTTCAGATGATTAACGGATGAGAATTCGGTCTTGGGAGATGGCTGAAAACTGTAGACTTATGGTGTCTGGTTTCCTCTTTTGCGTTCGTGATGGTTGTCCCGCGTTCGCGAAGGGTATCTGGAACCAGGCGAGAATTTGTTCTTCGCATTCGTGAAGAGGGGATCTCATTCATGAAGAGTGATGGCCAGTGATCATCGCGAATGTGGGAAGGTGTTCGCATTCGCGTAGAAGGGCAAGGCCTGGATAGGCACCAGGAGATAAGGCTTCGCGTTCGCGAAGGGGAGACCACGTTCGCGAAGGCCAAGCTTGGAAAACCATCGCATTCGCGAGACTGCCCTCGCGTTCGCAAAGAAGAAATATGGGGCAGCAAAAAATGTGCTTTGCGAACGCGAGGGACCTGTCGCGTTCACAAAGAAGAAATCCCTGGACAGCAGAATTTAAGTTCTGGAAATGGGATTTCGTCCCATTTTTCATTATTCGCGATTTAGAGCTCGGTTTGGGCGATGTCTAATTCAACTTTGATAATTAAATGCCTACACATTGTGTACTCTTAAGTTACTTGATCGAACTCTATACTAACCAGGTAATGACAAAATATATTTGAATATACATGTACATACATGATGATTAGCTGCATATAATACATAATAAATATGCCCAATAAATTCTATGGTGTGTATATGATTGAAAAAATAAATAAAATTCTAAACCAACTTTATTTATTACAAGAAGAGAAATGGTTGCATTGGTAATTAAAAATAATTATGAATAATTTGTATAGTCTAGTAATTTTAGCATTCATATCAATAGTAATTTTTGAAAATAATGGAGCAAGAAATGTCTAGAGAGTTTGCTAAGTCCTATAAAAGAACATATGTTATTGCATTCTACTTCTACTGGTGAATTTTATATGATATTTAAAAAAATATCAGAAATTAACCGAACCGTAACGATACCGAAGAGAAACCGACATGATTGGGACGGTTTCAAAAAGTCTAATTTTGATTATACATAATAGAATAACCTAAAAATTGGTATGGTATAAATTTTATAAAACAACCAGCCGAACCGAACCATTGACATCCCTACTGTTGACCATGCTCCCTTCGGGATTTATCTGATATCAATTGCAGTTGTTGTTTTCGGTACTGGTTATTACTTGATTCGCTTTTTACTTGTCTTCGGTTTCACGTGTCATATTATTATTCGAGCATTTACTATAAACAAATTTTACCTTATACAATATTTACATTGAGCTTTAAGTGATATGTATTTTTATCTAAATTTGTTGATTTTTAATATTAATTATTTAGTTAGGTGTAAACACCCGATGCGAATACGTACTTAGACACTGAATGTCTCACCTTAAACTGAACTCAGAGGCTGAAAGGAATTCGCAAACTCATCTCATCTTCTTTTATGATGTCATGAGGTCTATTGCCAAGTAAAGTAGAGATATGAGCCAAATAAAATAATTCAACAACATAGACATATAGGTGAGATAGTTGTTTTTTTGTCACCTTTAATTTGCACTGACTAACATGAATAGGGGAAAAAATCTGTTATTGCCATAGGTGGAAATGTTATATAATTTTTCTGTTAAATTATTCTGTTTTTTTTTACAGTTGGTATCCTCGTATCATTTTATATTTATCACCATTATATTTTTGGAAAAATTCAAAATTAGCTGGTCGGTTGAAACTAATTGCATTCACTAGCCAAAAAATATATAAAATATCTTTATTATATGTATATAATATATAAACATACAAAAATATATATTTTGTCGGCTATTATTTTTTGAAGTGACTAAAAATATACATATCTCTAACTTTTTCCCCTTCAATAGCACCTTGTTTTTTCCCCTTCTTTTTTACTCTTTTGGCTAAACACTGCCACACTTGTGTTTATATTTCCAAGCATTTAATATTCTGATTATAATAGGAGAGGAGGCGTTAAGAAATGGGAATTGGTGTTGTTTTGAACTTAGGTCTAACAATGGACAAGGCACCACCATGAAAGGGGAACTTACAACCTAATAGTGGGAGACCATAAACTTATTTGGAAATAATTTGAGTATAAGAAGTGCCTCAAATGAAGACATGCCACCCATCTTCCTTTTTTAAACTTAAATTTCAATTTTATAATAGTGGTATGGATCCATTTACACCTACTTCGACTATTTTACCGAGTACCCGTTATGTCTGATTGTATGACAGTATCCACGTCTACTAAAAATTAGATAAATGAAAAAAAATCACCTCACAATGTTTTTTGAAATTTGACCCTCATCTTTTGTATTTTTCACCACTTCACCGCTAAATCACACCTTTTTGTGCAAAGGAAGTCCTTTTTAATTTTCTTTTGTGAGAGAGTGTGTGCTATTTGAGTTTTAGGTAAGAAGAAGTATTCATTGCTATATTCATCTTACCTTTTATTTTTACTTATTTGTTTAAGTTTGGTGTCAGTGGGAGGACCTGTGGAGAAAATAATGTAACGATAATGTTTATCAAGTAACATGTTTAAAGTTATAGAACATGATAAAGTTATATTTTTCTTTTCAAATTTATGCACAATAATATTACTTAAACTCTTGATAATTTTGCATTTACCAACTCAATGTGGTTAGGAAGGCATCTTATCAAACCACAGGTTTTTTCTTGGGGTCAATTTTTCGTTCTCAGGACGGCATGCTTCAAAATTGTCAAATAGAGAAAATGTATAGACCATTAGTTTCAAGGCTCAATATTAGCATCGTAAAGCACGCAATATCTTTTTCCATCAAAATATCAACATCGCAAGAGAAAGCTCATTTTTGCCACGGTATGTTAAACTCAATATATTATGTGCATTGTTTTAAATTTAAAAAAAAAAGGAAAAGATGTATAAATTTAAAAATCAAAAAAGGTATCCACACCCGAATACCAAAATTAAACTAGGCAACGCTTTTTTTCCGGTAGTACCTAAAGCACAATGTCACGACCCAAATCTCCTATAGGCCGTGTTGGCGCCCAGCTCCGCCGCTAGGCAAGCCAACAGTGAACTAACCAAGTGATTACTCCTTTTAATAAGTTTTCAAGTAATTAAATTCCATTAATTAAAAGGTTACAAAACAACAAATTTAAATAAATTAGGCGAAAGTAGCTAAGTGCAATCATAACAATAGTAATAATCCCAAAAACATAAAGTCTACTAGTGTGTGTGCTAAGACCTGGTGTAACAAGTGTATGAGCTACTAGTAGAATATACAAAACACTAAGCTAATGTCCAAAATAAAGTAGACAGAAGGCAAAAACACAAAAAAAAGACTTCAGGTGCTGCAAAACGGTTCGGAAGGTAGCTCACCGCTCAGTCTCAGAGTATCAGGGGTGTGCGCCGGGGTAACTACCAAATGTACCTGCCTCAGAACCTGAACGGTTAGTGCAAAAGTATAGCGTGAGTACATAAACAACAAGTACCCAATAAGTATCAAGTCTAACCTCAAAGAAGTAGTGACGAGGGATCGACATCGACACTTACTATGGGCTAACAATAAAATGCAGGAATTATAAATAAGCATGGATTATGTAAACAATAAATACAACTTAGTAACAAGCAGTGAATAATAATTCTTTCACTAATAATAAATTCCGAATCAATTCTGTCATTTAAATAATTATAACCCCTCAAGCCATAAATTTATATCAAGTAAAATTAGGCTCCGAGTATTATCACGCACGATTTATGCCGAGGTCGTAAGCCACATGATACTAACTACTCTCATAAATCCGGAGCCATGAGTACACGAGCAACTAAAAGTCTACAAACATAGTCTGAAATAAATACAACTGTTAGAAAGAAATATACAGTAAAAGTAGGAAATGGAAGGAGACTTCAAGGTCTGCGAACGCTAGCAGATCTACCTCAAGTCTCCAATGTGAATGTGATATGAGCCGACGCACCTCAAGCACCGTTGGGACAAATACCAGTATCTACACAAGAAGTGCAGGAGTGTAGTATGAGTACAACCGACCCAATGTACTCCATAAGTGTCGAGCCTAACCTCGACGAGGTAGTGACAAGGTTATGACAAGACACCTATGTAAAAGCTATGTACAAGTATATATAAAGCATCAAAATAACAAGAGGAATGATAGAATATAACTGGGAGGGGACATATAAAAGGGAAAAATATCATAAAAATGGCAAGTACAAAATCACGAAATAACATTTCCGAATTAAGTAACAACATAACCTAGTAAATCACGAAAATCGGAAGTCAAGTAAAATAATGATGTGCAAATGGCACGACATTAAATTTTTGTACTTTTACTCTCGTCCTCACCATGTAATATCATGAATATAATGGCACGATATCAATCTTCGTGCTTTTACTCACCGGCACGGTATCACTCTTCATTCTTTTACTATGAGATCTCTCAATATATGATAATAAATATAAATAAGGCACGACAACACCATTCGTGCTATTCTCTCTTCCTCACCAAGCGACAATATAAATCCAAATACTAAAACCAAGGCTGTCACGACCCGAAATTTCTACCTTCAGGACCGTGATGGCGCCGAACATTTCACTTGCTAGGCAAGTCAACGTTAGAATAATTTAACCATTTTTAATAATTAATCTTAATTAAATAGTAATGAAATCAACAACTGAAATAATATCTTAATTTAGGTGAACAAACCAAAATAAATACGATGTCTAAATACCATCCCAGAACTGGAGTCACAAGTGCACGAGCTTTTAGAATAATACAAATAAGGATCTGAATAAAATAAAGTTGTCTGAAAGAAAGCACACAGCTAAGATAAAATAGAAGGGGACTTCAGAGCTGCGAACGTTGTGCAGCTATATCTCAAGTCTCCTTTGATAGCTGAATTCGAGCAAATCTACAGTACGCCGCTGGGACCAACTCCGATATCTGCACAAGAAGTGCAGAGTATAGTATGAGTACAACCGATCCCATGTACTCTGTAAGTGCCGAGCCTAAACTCGACGAAGTAGTGACGAGGCTAAGGCAGGTCGCTTACATTAACCTTTACGCAATAATAATAATAATAATAATAACAGAAATAGAGGTAAAACCGTTAAATCATATCAATAACTGAAGTCAATTTAGCAGTCATAAACCTTCAATTAATTTCCGTTGCGGTGTGCAACCCGCTCCAGCAATATAAACTTAGAATAAAATCCGTTGCGGCGTGCAACCCGATCCAACAATATAATCTTTCAATTTAATTCTGTTGCAGCATGCAACCCGCTCCAACAATATAAACTTTCAATAAATTCGTTGCGGAGTACAACTCGCTCCAACAATATAAACTTAACATAAATCCGTTGCGGCGTGCAATCCGCTCCAATAATATTTAACAATTCTTAAATGTAAAAATACTCCAATAAATACCACATTTAATAAGAAATTATTAGGCAATAAGGCATACAAAAATTATGATTTATTTAGGAAACAAGTAATGACAAGTAGCAATTAATGGTGAAAATCAGGGAGAAAATAGGTAATTTAATATTTAATGTGCTAAATGTCAAGTAGCAATTAAGACACATAAGTCAAATAAGCATGTAGCAATTATAGCATGAATTTAAGACATTATATTGGACAGGGAATATGAGAGAAATAATTAATTTATGATTTAAAATAATTTATGACTTTCAGATAAATATGCAATTGACGGCGTATAGGCACTCGTCACCTCACCTATACGTCATTACACATGAATTTCACGTAACAAATAATTCAAAAGTTGTATTCCCTCAAGTCAAGGTTAACTACGACACTTACCTTGTTTTACAATTTCAAGTGATCACTCGACCACAACTTTTCCTTTAGAATTATCCTCCAAACCAATCAAACCTAGAAAATTATTTATCAACAAATCAATTTGAGCTTTAGAAATTATTCACAATTCGAAAGAGACTTAATTTAAGTCATTTTCGAAAGAGCCAACAAAAGTCAACGTGGGGCCCACGTTTTGGAACCCGACAAAAAAATTATGGAATCAGGACACCCGTTCCAATATGAGTTCAACCATACAAAAATTATCGAATTCTGACATCAGATTGCCTTTCAATCTTCATTTTACACTTTTGAAAGATTTTATAAAAAATTTGATTTTCTTCAATAGATTCATGGATTCATAATGTAAATGAGTATCGCATCATGAAATTTAATCAATATAGGATAAGGAATACTTTCCCAGTTCGAACTTATGGATAAGTCTCCGAGGAACTTCAATTTCAATCACTAATACTTTTAGAATTTAGAATCATTAAAATTGGGATGTTGTAAATATTTTTAGAATTTAGAAAAGCTACCTAATTTAGATTTTTCAATTTACTATACTTTGTTTATTCGATTGTATTATTTAATATTTTTTCTCTTATTTTTTTTCTCTAATTCAGAAAGCAGGTAACGACCAATTATTTTAAAAATAGTGGACCAAGAAGAAAAATAAATTATTTAAATAAAAGAAATTTGGGAGTTTTTGGATTACTTAACAGATCAAGGGGTATTTTTAAAAGTTTGATGGCTGTGGGGATAAATTTGGCCCGATAGTATAAAGGTAGAGATAAATTTGGCATGATAGTATAACGGAGGTTAAATATAGACAATATATGAAAGTAGAGGGGTATATTTGGCCCTTTTTCTTAATTTAATTACTTGTTGGCTTGTAACAGTTTTCATAATTCCAAGGCCCAAAAAAATATTTAATGCATTATTATTATTTTTAAACTTACTATATAAATATATTTTCCACATGTAAAATTTACTCGATATTTTCGGTTTATTTTCATAAAATAAAATACCTACCCTAATTATCGGTGTGGTTATAGATTTATACAAAAACCTAGAATTTCTTTAGAAGAAACCTAAAAGTTGGTTCGGTGCAGTACGGTTCGGTTGGTTTAGTCGATTTTTGAATATCCATTGACACCCCTAGTCAATGAGAGCATGTCGAATATTTGCCATCGGATAACAATCAATGAAGAATATTCTCTAATATTAAATGGGCAGCTATTGCAAAGAATATTTGCACTCATGGCCTGCAATTACATATTCGTCAATGACTCATTTATTATCATTTAAGTGGGGCTTGATCCTAAGATCTTGTTTTCCTAGGTATAACTATAAATAGCAGGCTCAACAGCCATTGTAAGGGAGAAAATTCTTGGCAAAACATATGATGTATTCCATTTTCTCTCTCAATTAAACATTTTTATTTGCTTTTTTACATTGTTCTCGTTCCTGTCCTCGGAGACGCTATTCTCAGATCCAGGCTTGTCATATTCTTAAAATTTTATCGCTAAGTCTTTGTCATTTTCTGATCAAATCAGTTCTCTTGTCTATAAACCACGTAACAAATTTAATTGTACCGTTTTATGGGTAAATAGTTTGGTGCCCACCATGGGGCTTAGACAGTTGCGTAATTGCTTTGATCCTTACGTTTGTTACTAACTTGTTTGATTTTGTCCTTAGCAAGAAATCGAAAATGGCAGCTAATGATGTCAACATCATGCACAATGTTGAGGGACACAAAAGTTTGCCTCAACACAACGATTCTATCAGCGACACTCGTGACGAAGGGGCGAAGCAACCCCGATTCGTGAAGGGCAGTATCCTAGGCATGTGCAGGAGACGACTCCCGATGACGCGGAGTGTAACGACCCGACCAGTAGTTTTACTTTCTAGAACCCCGTTCCCCTAAATAAGATTCCCTGTACGTGCTTTTACTATTTTAGGACTTACGGGGATGGTTAGTTCGAGTTGAAATTGGAACACTTGATTCCTTAAGGTTGGCTAAAAAGGCTAAGTTTGCCTTCGGTCAACGTTTTGAGCAGACGACTTCGGAATTAGGATTTGACAGTTCCAATAGATTCGTATGATGATTTCGGACTAGGGCGTATGTTCGTATCGGGTTTTGGATGACCCGGGAGTGTTTCAGCGCCTAATAGTGAAAGTTGGTTCTTTGGAGTAGTTTTTGGTGATATCGAGGTCCAAATGGGATTCCGAGACTGGTAATAGTTTCGTATGGTGATTTAAGACTCGCACGCAAAATTTGGTGTCATTCCGAGTAGTTTAAGTACGTTTCAGCGCGTTGGGAGTAAATTGAAAACTTGAAGTTCATATTTTTATTCGATTTGGTTTTGGGGTGTGATTCTTGGTTTTGATGTTGTTTAGTGCAATCCGAGGGTGCGAGCGAGCCCGTTTTATGATTTCAAACTTGTTGATATGTTTGGACAGGGCCTCGGGGGGCCCGGATGCCATTCGGACGATGTGCGAATTGAGTTTGAAACTCAAGAGGGTTGTTGGTGCACCAGTTCTGGTGTGCCCGCACCTGCGAGCTTTGGGCCGTAGGTGCGAGGGTTGCACCGCAGAAGCGGTTATGGAGAGTTTGGCTATGGACCGCAGATGCGAATTTTCGTGCGCACCCGCGAACGCGCAGGTGCGATGAGGAAGGGCGTAGAAGCAAACCTAACAACAAAAGCGGCACGCTTGCCACAGAAGCGGGATCCCGTCCGCAGAAGCGGACCTCACTGGGCTTGAAGACCTCCGCAGAAGCGGACCACGCACCGCAAATACGGCCAAGGCACCACATGTGTGATAATCGCTGGAGGCAGACCCCAATTTAATGCGGGGCTTAGACATTTTTAGCTCATTTATTTCATTGTTTGGGCGATTCTTGGTGCTCTTAGAGAGGGGATTTCACCTAGAACTTTGAGATAAGTAATTTTCACATAATGTGAGTTAAATACATAGTTCATGGGTAGATTATAACATGTAAATTAGTGAAAAATATGGGTTTAGGTGAAAACCAAGGTTTTTGATTAAAATGAGATTTCACCCCGAAATATGTTATGGAATTTGGTAAAAATAATATATTTGAGTTCATGAGGTTATGGGTAATAACTTTCTTTGAATATTTCCGGAATCCAGGCACGTGGGCCCGGGGGTGAATTTTAGGAATCCTGCATTTGGGGTTGGGTAATCACTTTAATAGTTAGAATATGAACTTTTGAACATACATTGATTATTTTATATAACATTTGACTAGTTTCGAGTCATTTGACACTGAATTGAGGGTTTGAGCACAATCTTGGGCCGGAAAGTTGGCTTTGAGACGAGGTAAGTCTCTTTTCTAACCTTGTAAAAGGGAATTAACCCCATAGGTGAACTGATTAATATGTGCTTCTATTTGTGGGAGCTACGTACGTACGAAGTGACGAGAGTCCGTACGTAGCTACTAATTATGCTTATGTCCGGGTTGTCTAGGACCCATACCATGCTATATTTGCGATGTTTGCACTTTACTTGTTAACTTAATTGCTTAAGTCATGTTTCAACTAGATAAAGGAATGGTAGAAGGTTAAATTTCATTTACTTAAATTCTTGGATAGGCCACTTGACTGTTATTGATGATTGGTGTTTCTTAAAATAAATGCCTCCTAAATAAATCTTGAATTGGCTATAATAAAGTATTTTTCCTTTTCGTGGAGTGGTCCAAACGCTTCGGTAGCAGATAGATGCATCTAAGGTTCTTGCCATTCGACCCTCGGCAGTGCACAATTTAAATATTCTTATGTTGGATTGGGCCGTACGACCTCAGCATAAATTGCGTGTGACAAATCTTTGGACCATTTACAATTGATATTGTTTCATTGGCTTGAGATATACACTGTTAAATGATGAAAATAAATTCGGTACTTAAAATTTGTGAAAGTATTGTTACTATTTTCTGTTATTGAGTTTTCAGTATTATTCATGAAATCCATGATTAATTATAATTTTGGCATATTATTGTTAGCCATAGTAAGTGTCAAAGTCGACCCCTCGTCACTACTTCTTCGAGGTTATACTAGATACTTACTGGATACATGTTGTTTATGTACTCACTCTACACTTCTGCACTTAATGTGCAGGATTTGAGGCAGGTGCATCTGGATACCAGTCCGATGCACACACTTGATCCCTGTTACGAGACTACACGGTGAGCTGCCTTTCGAGCCGTTCTGCAGTAGCCAGAATCTTTCTTTATTTATTGTTTTTGTCTATTTCATTTCAGACGGTAGAGTAGAAATTTTTTGTATATTCTACTAGTAGCCCATACACTTGTGACACCAGGTCTTGGTGATTTATGCTAGTAGACACTTAATGATTTTCGGGGTATTTTATTTATTTCTTTAAATTTCAAAAGTTTACTCTCTTATTTTGTTAAATTCTTATATCTGATTTATGTACAGACTAAAACCAACTATTTCAATATCTTTAAAAGAAAATATCACAGAGTTTGTTCACTATTGGCTTGCCTAGCGGTAACGTTGGGCGCCATCACGACCTATAGGAGAAATTGGGTCGTGACAACATGGTATTAGAGCACTAGGTTCACGTAGGTCTCACAAGCTATGGGCGGGCCTAATAGAGTCTTGTGGATCGGTGCAGAGACGTCCGTACTTATCTTCGAGAGGTATAGGGTGTTAGGAAACTACTCTTTCTTCATCTCCTATCGTGCAGTTGATTGAGTAAAAAGTTCATTTCTCTTATTCTCTCGCGGAAGGTGAGAACATGCACGGCGGATGTTCCAGACTCGGGAGGAGCTGCTCCACCTGTTGCTAGAGGCTGAGGCATAGGCCGGGGGAGGGCACCAGCCCGAGGTAGGGGATGAGGACGTCCCAGAGTTGCCCCAGTTATACCACCAACGGATCCAGTAGAGGATCCCGCTATTAAGGAGCAGGGCGAGGTGCCTGCAGCAGAGCCAGCCCCGGTAGATTTCATGTCAGCACCGGGCTTTCAGGATGTTATGGGCCGTATACTGCGGTTCATGAATACTATGACCCAGGCTGGTTTATTTCCATCGGACCCAGCCACATCTCAGGCGGGAGAGGGAGCACAGACCCCTACTACTCAGGCTCCGGGACATGCATCTATCATATATTATACCCCGGGTACACTACCCGTGGTATGAGCCCAGCTAGTTGCAGTAGTTGTACCTGAGCCTAGACCAGTTGCGGTCGGCCAGCCGCAGATGCTATTGGACAGATGGACCAGGCATCACCCTCCTATCTTCGAAGGTGAGCGACATGAGGACCCTCGAGACTTTATTGATAGGTGCAGGGACAGACTCAACAATATGAGTATACTAGAGTCCCATGGGGTGGATTTCACTAATTTCCAGCTAGAGGGCAGATCCCGTAGGTGGTGGCAGTCCTATCTTCTCGTCAGACCAGCAGGTTCTCCTCCCATGAATTGGGATCAGTTTACACACCTTTTCTTGGATAGGTATATTCCACCCTCCCAGAGGGAAGAGTTGCGGTTTCAGTTTGAGCAGTTTCAGCAGGGTCAGATATCAGTGACCGATTATGAGGCGAGGTTTTCTGAGTTGCCTCGCCATGTACTTATGATACGTCCTACTGACGCGGAGAGAGTGTAGAGGTTTGTTGCAGGGTTGCACTCAGGTATTCAGGCCACTATGGCCCTAGATGTTGAGATGGGGACTTCTTATCAACTAGTAGTGGAGATAGCTCGGAGGATTGAGGGTTACCGTCAGAGAGGTAGGGAGCAGATGCAGCGGGACAAGCGGCTCCGTTATTCCGGAGAGTTTAGAGGTGCCCCGGCTGGGGGCAGAGGTCAGTTCATGAGGGGTCAGCCCAGTAGGCCCACATATCCAGCACCGCCACATCCTCGGGGTGCTCCATTGCGACCCTATTTTAGTGCCATGCCAGAGAGTACTTACAGCCCACCAGCTATTCAGGGTTCTTCCAGTGGGTATTCAGGCCATCAGGTTCAGACTTCAGATCAGCAGCCCTTCGTACCGAGAGATTGTTTCGAATGCGGGGATTTCAGCCACATGCGGAGGTTCTACCCCAAGCTTCGGGGCAAGGCAGTGCAGCACGGTTCTCAGCCTATAATTACAGCACCACCCGTCTGACCGCCCAGAGGCGGAGGGTAGGAGGGTAGGGGCCATCCTAGAGGTGGAGGCCAGGCAGGGGGAGGTCAGCCATCTACTATTCAGTTAGGCAGAGGCCAGACAGTTGGTGCTCCAGCTAGATTCTATGCTTTTCCGACCAGACCAGATGTAGTGGCCTCAGATGCCGTGATCACAGGTACTATTTCTGTCTGTGGTAGGTATTCTTTAGTATTATTTGATCCAGGGTCTACCTATTCATATGCGTCATCTCTGTTAACTCATTTCCTGGTTAATCCTTGTGAGTCTTTGGGCACTCTTGTTTTTGTGTCCACTCCCGTGGGTGATTATGTTGTTGTGGATCGGATCTATCGTTCCTTTGTGGTCACATTCTGTGGTTATGAGACTAGAGCGGATCTCTTATTGCTCGATATGACTGACTTCGAGGTTATCCTAGGCATGGACTGGTTATCCCCATTTCATGCCCTCCTTGATTGCCATGCCAAGACTGTTACCTTGGCAATGCCCGAGTTGCCTAGATTAGAGTGGAAGGGTTCGTCTATCAGCACACCTAGTCTGATCATCTCTTTTATGAAGGCTCGACACATGGTCGAGAAGGGTATTTGGCTTATTTAGCTTATGTTCGGGATACTACCGTAGAGTCTCCGACGATTGATTCGGTACTAGTAGTCTGGGAATTCTCCGATGTGTTTCCTTCTGATCTTCCAGGCATGCCGCCAGATCATGATATCGATTTCTGCATTGATTTGGCTCCAGATACCCAGCCTATATCTATCCCACCGTACCGTATGGCTCCAAAGGAGTTGAAGGAGCAGCTTGAGGAGTTGCTAGCAAAGGGGTTTGTCAGGCCGAGTGTATCGCCTTGAGGTGCACCAGTGTTATTTATGAAGAAGAAAGATGGGTCTATGCGGATGTGCATTGATTACCGCCAGTAGAACAAAGTTACCATTAAGAACAAGTACCCGTTGCCACGTTGTGATGACCTAAAAGGTCATCTTATGTTTAAGAACTCGAATCTGCGCTCTTAAGCCTTAAAATCTCATTTTTACCCTCCACGATTTGCGTGCGCAGCCCGGGGCAGGTTTTCGGAAAGCCTTTATGTTGAAAATTGATGAAAATAAGAATTTATGCCTTAAAAGTTGATTTTAGTTGACTTTGGTCAACATTTTTGGTAAATGGGCCTGGATCTATGTTTTGACGATTTCGGTGGGTCCGTATCGAATTATGGGACCTGGGCGTATGCCCGGAATCGAATTCAGAGGTCCCTAGCTCAAGTTATGAATTTTTGATGAAAATTAAAAGTTTGAAAATTAATTATTTTTAAGAATTAATTGATGTTTGGCATTGTTAGTGCCGGGTCCGTATTCTGGTTCTGAAGCCCGGTACAGGTTCATTATGATATTTAAGACTTGTCTGTGAAATTTGGTGAGAAACGGAGTTGATTTGACGTGATTCGGACGTCCAATTGAGAAAATAGAAATTTTAAAGTGTTCTTGAGAATTTCATTTGATTTGGTGCTAAATTCGTAGTTCTATGTATTATTTTGGCGATTTCATCGTGCAAGCAAGTTTGTATGATATTTTTAGACTTGTGTGCATGTTTGGTTTGGAGCCCCGAGGGCTCGGGTCAGTGTCGGATAGGCTACAGAGTGAGATTTGGCTTGGAAAACACTGTTGGGCATCTGATATTATTACAGGCCTTTGATCTCGCATTTGCGAGATCAGGCATCGCAATTGCAACCTCTGAGAGGTTCGCATTTGCGAGCTTCTCATCGCAAATGCAAAGAAAAGATGGGCGAATAGTTTTCACATTTGCGAAGGCAGCAGGACTGTGAAAGGCATCGCAATTGAAAGTGTTCCTTCGCATTTGCGAGCTTCGCATTTGTGAAGCTCAGGTCTCAATTGCGACACCTGCAGCTGAGTAAAAAGGACTTAGACGGGATTTTTCATCCCTTTTTCATATTTTCAAAAGCCTAAACCTTAAGAGGCAATTTTTCAAAGACCAAATCTTCACCAAATCATAGGTAAGTGATTCCTAACTCTTTTCTTTCAATCTTTTACATCTTATAACAAGATTTTAACCTAGAATCTAGAATTTTTATGGTGAAATTAGGATTTTTGGGTAGAACTTAGGAATTTCAAAATTTTAGGATTTAGACCTCAATTTGAGGTCGAATTCCAAAACTAATTACATATTCAGGCTCGGGGGCGAATGGGTAAAAGGATTTTGGTCCGAACCTCGGGTTTTGACCAAGCGGGCCCGGGGTCGATTTTTCGACTTCTTGGAGGAAAATTTGGAAAAATTTAATTTATATAATATAATTGATTTCTTAAGCAATATTTGATATTATTGAGTCATTTTTGAATAGATAAGTGTGGTTTGGAGGTAAATTCCAAAGGAAAAGTTGTGATTGAGAATTAAGTGGCCTTCAGAGCAATGTAAGTATTGTGTTTAACCCTGACTTGAGGGAATTAGGAACCTTAGATTACTTGCTAAGTGAAATTCATGTGAGCGGTGTATATATGAGGTGACGAGTACTTATGTGCCGTCAATTTACCTGTTTCTCCATGTTTCTCAGTTTTTCTTATATTGTCTCATTTCTATGCCTAATTGCTATGTGTTATACTAGTGTTGTTCAATTTATTATTCTTATCATGCTTACGGATTTTATGGTGATAATTATGTTTTTATTTCAAAGTTGAGATTGATGTTATGGCACCCAAATGTTGAAGTAAGTTTTGTACTTGTTATTCTATCTCCCTATTATTATTTATGCATTGCATTACGGTAAGAGAGAGTGTTAATGCGCGAAGGGTGATGCCGTGCCATATTGTGAGTGTTAATGCACGAAGGGTGATGCCGTGCCATATTGTGAGTGTTAATGCACGAAGGGTGATGCCGTGACATATTGTGAGTGTTAATGCACGAAGGGTGATGTCGTGCCATATTATGAGTATTAATGCACGAAGGGTGATGTCGTGCCATGATATGAGTGTTAATGCATGAAGGGTGATGCCGTGCCGTTTCTACTAATTTTATGGTGAGATTGAGAGTAAAAGCATGAAGGGTGATGTCGTGCATTTTTCCTTTACTGTATACATTATTCTTGTTGATTCATGGTATTTTGACTGCTCCGGTTATCATTCTGTTGTATTTCTTTATCTCATATTCCCCTCAGCATGTTCCCTTCCCGATGTTTCCTGTTTAGTTCTTCATTTCTATTATTTGTATATACACTGTTAAATTGTGCAGGTTGATTTGTAGGTGTCTTGCCTTAGCCTTGTCACTACTTCATCAAGGTTAGGCTCGACACTAACCAGTACATAGGGGCGGTTGTACTGATACTGCACTCTGCACTTTCTGTGCATATTTTGATACCGGCTCGGATTTATCGAGATTTTGCTATTGGTCCGTTGTCCAGAGAATCAAGATAGATCTATCGGCGTTCACAGACCTTGAAGTCCCCGTCTATCTTTTCTATTCTACTGTTTCTTTCATTCAGACAGTTGTATTTCTTTCAGACTATTACTTGTAGCAAATTCTAGAATGCTCGTGAATTGTGACTCCAGATCCGGGTGGAAGTAAGTAATACAGTTTTATGATATTCCGCACTTATTATATTTCATCTTAGTTAATTATTGTTAATTACTGAATGAGAATAAGGAATTGATTTAATGATTCTCTAACGTTGGCTTGCGTAACAAGTGAAATGTTAGGCACCATCCCGATCCCGTTGGTGGGAATGTTCGGGTCGTGATAGTTGGTATCAGAGCACTAGGTTGCCTAGGTCTCACGATTCACGAGCAAGCTTAGTAGAGTCTGGAGGATCGGTACGGAGACGTCTGTGCTTATCTTCCATAGGCTATGAAGTTAGGAACAAGTTTCACTTCTTTTCTTCTCTGTCATGCGATTTTGCTTTCTCAATGCTGATTGAACTCTTCTACTCTTATTCTCTCGCAAATGGCGAGAACACATACCGCTTCCTCAGCTGAGCAGTAGCCAGAACCTCTAGTGACAGCTCCTACGCGGGGCAGAGGTCGAGGCCGAGGCCGTGCCAGAGGCCGAGGTAGGGGCAAGGCTCAGCCTAGGGCCCGAGCAGCAGCCCCAATAGTGGAGCCTCAGATAGAGCTTGACGAGGAGGTTCCAGTCCAGACTGTTCCTACCGGACTAGCTCAGGTTCCGGAGGGTTTCATTGCTACCCTAGTACTTCAGGACGCTTTGATCCATTTGGTGGGCCTTATGGAGAGTGTGGCCCAGACTAGCGCATTTCCCATGGCACCAGCAGTCTTTCAGGATGGAGGAGGAGCCCAGACTCCCACCACTCCCGCTCCGGAGCAGATAGCTCCCCAGTATCAGGCTCCAACAGCTCAGCCAGTCGGATTAGTTCAGCCGGTTATTGCGGCACAGGTCGGAGATGGGCCAGCTATGTCTTCTGAGGCTTTATGGAGATTGGACAAGTTTACCAAGCTATTTCATGTTCACTTCAGTGGTGCTCCTTCAGAGGACCCCAAGGAGTATCTTGACAGCTGTCACGAGGTTCTACGAAACATGAGTATAGTGGAGACTAATGGGGTCGATTTTACCGCATTTCAGATGATTGGTTCCGCCAAGAAATGGTGGAGAGATTACTTGTTGACCAGACCAGCTGGGTCGCCTGCTCTTACTTAGGACCAATTCTGTCAGCTCTTCATAGAGAAGTTTCTGCCTATCACATTGAGAGAGGAGTGTCGCCGTCAGTTTGAGTGTCTCCAGCAGGGCAGTATGACTGTTACTCAGTATGAGACTCGTTTTGTGGATTTGGCCTGTCAAGCCATTCTTCTGCTTCCCACCGAGAGAGAGAGGGTGAGGAGGTTTATTGATAGACTTGCTCAGCCTATCAGATTGTAGATGACTAAGGAGACTGGGAGTGAGATTTCTTTTCAGGAGGCTGTTAATGTCTCCAGACGAGTCGAAATGGTTCTTACTCAGGGAGGTCAGGGGTCTGACAAGAGGCCTCGTCATTCCGGTGAGTTCAGCGGCGCCTCATCTAGAGGCAGGAGTACTTTGGTAGAGGCCATCCTCCCATGCCATTTCATTCAGCGCTCCAGGCATCCTATGGTGCCTCAGGTGGTCGTGGCCCTCAGATGCATCATTCCGACCAGCTAGCCTATAGTGCACCACCAGTTCCTATTAGTGCACTTCCACTCCAGAGTTATCAGGGTGGTTATTCAGGTCAACAAGTTCAGTTTCAGGGTCAACAGTCACAGCAGCCGAGTTTATATTATACTTGTGGTGATCCGAGGCACATTGCTAGATTATGCCCTCGGGCAACGGGCAGCTCACAGCAGGAGAGTTCTCGTGCCATGGTTCTGGCACCAGTTGCTGCACCACCTGCTCAGCCAGCCAAAGGCAGGGGTCAGGAAACCAGAGGTAGAGGCCAGACTGTTAGAGAAGGAGGTCAGGCCGTTAGAGGTAGAGACCAGCCAGTTAGAGGTCATCCCAGGGATGTAGTTCAGGGTGGTGGGGCCCATCCCCAGTGTTATGCTTTCCCAGCCAGGCATGAGGTTGAGTTATCTGACGTTGTTATCACAGGTACCATTTCAGTTTGCAGTAGAGATGCTTCAGTTCTATTTGATCCGGGATTTACTTGCTCTTATGTGTCATCCTATTTTTCTTCCTATTTGGTTGTACCCCGTGATTCTTTGAGTGCTCATGTGTATGTGTCCACACCAGTGGGAGATGCTATTATTTTAGATCATGTTTATCGTTCGTGTGTGGTCACCATCGGGAGTCTTGAGACTCGTGTAGATCTCCTACTTCTCGACATGGTTGATTTTGATGTCATACTAGGTATGGATTGGCTGTCACCTTATCATGTTATATTAGATTGTCACGCCAAGACGGTGACCTTAGCCTTACAGGGGTTGCTTCGATTAGAGTGGGGAGGGAATCTTGGCCATTCTGCCAGCAGGGTTATCTCTTATGTGATGTCTCGACATATGGTCGAGAAGGGGTGTCTAGCTTATTTCGCTTATGTCCGTGATTCTAGTGCGGAGTTTTCTTCCATAGATTTAGTGCCGGTTGTTCGTGAGTTTCCATAGGTGTTTCCTGCAGACCTGCCGGGGATGCCACCCGATAGGGATATTGATTTCTGCATTGATTTGGCTCCGGGCACTCAGCCTATTTCCATTCTGCCATATCGCATGGCCCCGCTAGAGTTGAAAGAATTGAAGGAGCAATTGCAAGATTTGCTTGATAAGGGCTTCATTAGACCTAGTGTCTCACCCTGGGGTGCACCGGTGTTGCTTGTGAAGAAGAAAGATGGATCGATGAGGATGTGTATAGATTATCGGCAGTTGAACAAAGTCATCACCAAGAACAAATATCCATTGCCGAGGACCGATGATTTATTTGATCAGCTTCAGGATGACAAGGTGTTTTCAAAGATTGATTTGAGATCTGGCTACCATCAGTTGAGGATTAGGGCATCCGATGTTCCTAAGACAGCTTTTCGGACTCGGTATGGGCATTATGAGTTTCTAGTGATGTCATTTGGGCTGACAAATGCCCCAACAGCATTCATGGATTTGATGAACCGGGTGTCCAAACCCTACTTGGATTCCTTTGTGGTTGTGTTTAATGATGATATCTTGATCTACTCCCACGGTCGAGAGGAGCATGAGCAGCACCTTTGGATCGCTCTTCAGACTCTGAAAGATAGCCAATTATATGCTAAGTTCTCAAAATGCAAGTTTTGGTTGAGTTCAGTTGCTTTCTTGGGCCACGTTGTATCAGCAGAGGGTATTCAGGTGGATCCTAAGAAGATTGAGGCAGTTCAGAATTAGCCTAGACCCACATCAGCTACAGAGATCCGTAGTTTCCTGGGTTTGTGTTACACCCTATATTTTCGTATGTAAAAATGCGTCGTAAGCAAACTAATGTAGGACCAAAAATGAGATAATATTTAAAAGTATATAAAGTAAGTTAATCATGTTACCTCTAAGGTTACAAATATTGAAGATCATGAACAACAAGTACAAAGAGGGTTGGACAGTTCAGAAGCTAAAGCAATTAAATAAAACAATGTTTCGTCGAAAGTCGACAAGTTGGAAATGTTATAACATGTACCTTTGGGGTGAGACTAGGGTGATTAACATGACAAGGAGATTATGTTATGATTTATATTAGTCGTATGACATCCGTGTGGTATGTTTTGAAGTCAAGCGAGTTGTGGAACAAAAGTCGATGAAAGTCATCACAAGTTACATTCATAAGTTTTACTGAAACTTTGGGTCAAATGTAACTGTGATTTTCTCCTAATATACTTAGAGTTAAGGGGTGTTCCACCCATCAAATTAAAGATATAAGAGTCTATTTTCCAATTCATTAAACCATTTATCAATACGACATTGGAGTAGAAAGATATGGGCATTTGTGCGATACTGCGCAAGCTGCTAGGTGACAAGTAGGTGTGTCACCTACTTGCTTAAATGAAAGCCCAAAAAGGGGCCATTTCAGGTCGTCCAAAGAGGCATTTTAAAGTCCTATTTTCTTCATATATTAGACTTAAAATATAGAATAATAACCAGACATAAGCTCTTCAAAGAATCCTCCCAAATATTTCCCACAAACCCTAATTGATTTTCTCTCCCTTTCAAGTTCTAATTGGAGGTAAAACCTAGAGTTTGAAGAACCAAGATAGGAGCTGAGTTATCCAACAAATAAGGTGAGTTTACTGATCTCTTTCATCCATTTTTTCTGCTGTAATTTCATGGTAAGTCATTCTATACTTGTAAGAACTCACGGGACGGTGATCGGAAGCCGTGAGTTCGAGTTATTCACTTGTAGCGGACAGTTTTGTGGACTATTTTGTGTTGCTGTTGAGCTGCGTGTTTTACTACTATTTTGTGGAGTTTTGGAGGAGGAAGGGGGTGTAGAAACACCATATAAATTTAGGGTGGTTGGATGGTCGTTCGTCATAACATTTCCGGGTCGTTTGACACTACTACGGTGGTCGTTTTGTGTATGAAGAGATTGGGGTGTGTTGGGCTGTTTTGTAGTATTTGATGGCGTATATAGGGCTGGAAAATGATGTATATATGTTGTTATTGTTCTATTCTTTTATTGTTGATGTTATCTTGAATTTGGAGGAAGTAAGGATTATAGGGGAGATGCTGCCCGTTTTAATACAAAATAAGTTTGTCGTTCTTCGTGCGATAGTTGTACCTTTCGTAACTTAACGATAGTATTATTATCATTCTTGTAGATTAAGGTGCGAAGAGGTGAGTTCAACTTGGTGATTAGAAAGATTGTTATAAGGTATGTTAAGGCTAAGCCCTTCCTTCATTTTGGCATGATCTCGTAGCTACATGTGTTAATAATGAGACATAAAGAGAAGTTCGTATTCATGAATTCATTCACATTATTCTAGTCTCATAAGTTACAATATTATTCCTTATCGGGACTTCATATTCAGTTTAGTTTTGTCTTTATTCAGTCAAGAGAGCAGAGGGTCTATATATATATATACAGTATTACACTATTTTCACCACCATCGAGCTATAATCGGTGGGCAGGCCCCTATTGGGCAACCTCTGATCAGATGGTAAGTTATATATACCGAGCCTACTGTGGCCGAGTGCCTATGAGCGAGCCCAGGATGGCCAAGATACAGAGCCCAGTATGGTCGAGCGCCTATGAGCGAGCCTACTACGGCCGAGCATTTACACGTACCGAGCCTTATAGGGCTGGATATTTATTTTACTTAATATATTGAGAGAGTTGAGTCAGTATCAGCAGGTAAGTATATCTCCATACCATCTTTGACTCCCAGTTAATTTCAGTTATCATATTATCAGTTCAGTTTCAGCTTTCAGTTATTTTATTGCCTTACATACTCGGTACATTATTTCATACTGACGTCCCTTTTCTGGGGGCGCTGCATTTTATGCGTGCAGGTTCAGACAGACAGACGGGTAGACCTCCTCAGTAGGTGTTTCCCGAGTTCAGGCTGATCGGTAAGCTCCACGTCTTTCGGAGTTGCCAGGTCTAGAGGTTTTGTGTACATCTTATGTATATCTGTATATATGTTATAGGTAGGTCGGGGCCCTGTTCCGATCATAGTACATCTATCAGTAGAGGCTTGTAGACATATCTTGTTGGTTAGTGCAGTATGTTGGGTTTGTAGGCCTGGTATGTATAATTTGGTAGTTTGTCAGCTGTAGTAGCTATGACGGCCTTTTCAGCCTAGCTTTATATTGATGTTTAGTTAGCGCTAGTTTTCATTCAGTTTTATATTTTGCTTTGCAAATTGTCTCGCAAGGTGGCCCCATGGCCAAAGTATGACATTATGTGTTCAGAGTCCCTTAGTCGCAATTCGGTACGCCAGGTTAGGTGAGGCACCGGGTGCTTGTCTCGCTCCTAGGTTCGGGGCATGATAAATTTGGTATCAGAGCAGTTCTGTCCTAGGGAGTCTACAAGCCGTGTCTATTAGGGTCTTATTTATAGATGTGTTGTGCACCACATTATATAAGCAGGGCACTACATGGCATTTAGGAGTTGGTTACCCTTCTTTGAAATCTAAATCGTGCTACAGAACTGAGTTATAGGAAATTTGAATTAAACTTATGTGTTGGTGTTTGCATGCACAGATGACGGTGACTAGGAAGACTACGGCTAGCCAGAGGAGAGATACAGCAGTAGGTGAGGGGACCAACAGGGTACCCCCAGTAGATGGGGCCCAGTCTGAGGCTCAAGGTGAGACCCCTACTCAGCCATTACCGGCTCCTCCACCAACTACGGAGATTCCTAGGGAAACCGCACATCCAGTTCCCCCTCCACTTCCATCAGATCAGGACTTGAGAAGTGCGGTGCATTTGTTGACACAGTTGGTAGCTACCCAGCAACAGGCTAGGGCATCAGCTAGTGCAGGAACTTCTGAGGGGTCTGGGAGTTCAAGGGTCCGAGAGTTTATTGCTTTGAGTCCCCCAGAGTTCACGGGGACAGATCAGAGGGAGGACCCGCAGGATTTCATAGATCAACTTCACAGGATCTTTCGTGTTATGAATGCCACGGAGAAAGAGGCAGTTGAGCTAGCAGCTTTTCGACTCCGAGATATAGCCATCCTTTGGTACGAGGGATGGGAGAGGTCCAGGGGATGTGATGCACCTCCAACTATTTGGGAGAATTTTTCAGATGCCTTCCTTGACCAGTACTTACCACGGGAGATCCAACAGGCTCGAGTCGATCAGTTTCTAGCCCTCAAGCAGGGTAATATGAGTGTTCGAGAGTATAGTCTCCATTTTGACTCATTGGCCAGATATGCACCATCCATAGTTGCTACTATGCGGGACAAGATTCACAGGTTTATAGCAGGGTTAGCCCCAGAGTTAACCGAGGCATGTGCCACCGCTGCATTGCAGGATAGTATGGATATCTCCCGGATTCAGGCATTCGCCCAGAATATAGAAAGGGGTAGGCGTCGGCAGCAGGGTACAGAGAGGGCTGAGCAAGGGCAACATAAGAGGATGAGATTTCCCAGGTCTCAGGAGCAATCTCAGGGTAGTTATAGGACCCAGTACTTCGGACGGCCACCTAGGCCTCCGCCACCTCAGTTACAAGGTTACAGGTATGACCGCTATACTCAGTCAGGACCAGGTGAAAGCTCACGGGCGTCGGGTTTGCAGCGATAGCGAGGTTCTGCGCAGACATGGTCATTTCCTCCACGGTGTGACATCTGTGGTAGAGGACACTTGGGCCAATGCCGAGCAGGTTCTGATGCTTGTTATACATGTGGGCGTCCGGGGCATATGATGCGAGATTGCCCAAATAAAGATTCTGGGGGAATGGCACAACCAGCGAGTTCAGCAACAGGATCATCTATGTCCGTGCATCCTTCAGGGCGCGAGTCTTAGTCTTCGGCTGGTAGAGGTTGAGGAAGAGGTAGAGGTTCCAGTTCAGGTGGTAATCAAAATCGTATCTATGCTTTAGCGGGTCGACAGGACCAGGAGTCTTCACCAGACGTTGTGACAGGTATATTAACAATTTGCTCTCACGATGCTTATGCTTTGATAGACCTAGGATCTACTTTATCGTATATTACCCCATTTGTCGCGAGGAAGTTTGGTATAGTGCCTGAAATACTAAGTGATCCTTTTGCGGTATCTACACCGGTCGGAGAATCGATTATTGCTAGACGGGTTTACCGAGGTTGTACGGTGACAATTTGTAGTCATCAGACCTCAGCTGACCTAGTTGAGCTAGAGATGATGGATTTTGATGCTATCATGGGCATGGACTGGTTGGCAGCTTGCTATGCCACAGTTGATTGCCGAGCAAAGGCAGCCAGATTTCATTTTTCGGGTGAGCCAGTCCTTGAATGGGTAGGTAATACACCAACACCCAGAGGTAGGTTTATTTCCTATCTGAAGGCGAGGAAAATGATCGCAAAAGGGTGCATTTATCATATTGTGCGAGTTAGAGATGCAGATGCTGAGATACCTACACTTCAGTCTATTCCCGTAGTCAAAGAGTATGCAGATATGTTTCCAGATGAGCTTCCAGGTATTCCTCCAGAGCGAGAGATTGATTTTAGCATCGATTTGCTTCCAGGAACTCAACCAATATCCGTCCCTCCCTATAGAATGGCACCTGGCGAATTGAAGGAGTTGAAGGAGCAGTTAAAAGATTTGCTGGAGAAAGGTTACATCAGGCCCAGTACCTCACCTTGGGGTGCACCAGTACTATTTGTGCGGAAGAAAGACGGCTCGCTGAGGATGTGTATCGATTATAGGCAGCTGAACAAGGTAACTATTAAGAATAAGTATCCACTTCCAAGGATCGATGACTTGTTTGATCAGTTGTAGGGGGCTAGATGCTTTTCAAAGATAGATTTGAGGTCGGGGTACCACCAGGTCAGAGTTCGGGAAAAAGATATTCCGAAGACAGCCTTCAGGACCCGATATGGCCACTTCGAGTTCCTTGTCATGTCCTTCGGGTTGACTAATGCACCCGCTGTATTTATGGACTTGATGAATAGCCTATTCCGGCCATTTTTAGATCTGTTCGTGATAGTATTTATTGATGATATTCTGGTTTATTCCCGTTCAGAGGATGAGCATGCGGACCACCTGCGAGCGGTACTCCAAACCCTCCGTGATCGTAAGTTGTATGCTAAGTTTTCTAAATGTGAGTTTTGGTTGAAGTCTGTAGCATTCTTGGGGCATATTGTATCAGATGAAGGGATAAAGGTGGACACTCAGAAGATTGAGGCCGTGAAATCTTGGCCTAGACCTACCACTCCGACAGAGGTTCGTAGCTTTCTAGGCTTAGCAGGATACTATCGGAGGTTCGTAGAGGGTTTTTCTTCCCTTTCGGCACCATTGACGAAGTTGACACAGAAAGAAACTAAGTTTCAATGGACAGAGGCTTGCGAGCGGAGTTTCCAAGAGCTTAAGAATAGGTTGACCTCAGCTCCAGTTCTAACACTTCCAGAGGGTCTAGAGGGTTATGCCGTGTATTGTGATACATCAGGTGTCGGGTTAGGATGTGTCCTAATGCAACATGGGAAGGTAATTGCGTATGCTTCAAGGCAGTTGAGGAAGCACGAGAGGAATTATCCGACCTACGACCTCGAGTTAGCTGCGGTTGTCCATGCACTTAAGATATGGCGGCATTATTTATATGGTGTTGATGTTGATGTATTTACTGATCATAAAAGCCTACAATATATCTTCAAGCAGAAAGAGTTGAATTTACGACAGAGGCGATGGCTTGAGTTATTAAAAGATTACGATGTTAACATTCTCTACCATCCAGGGAAAGCTAATATTATAGCAGATGCCTTAAGTCGCCGATCTATGGGTAGCTTAGCACATGTAGAGCCCAAGAAAAGACAATTAGCTAGAGAGATTCATCAATTGGCTTCATTGGGGGTTCGGTTAGTAGATTCTGAGGATGGTGGAGTTGTACTTCAAAACACTACAAAATCATCCCTCATAGCTAAAGTCAAGGAAAGGCAGTACGAGGACCCAGAGTTGGTCGAGTTGAGAGAGCGAGTTCCGCAACAGAAGAAGCTATTGTTAGAGCTCAAGGGAGATGGGGTTCTCAGATACAGGGGTCGTTTGTGTGTTCCAGATGTAGCAGGGCTACGAGACAAGATTATGTCAGAGGCACATTATTTATGGTATTCCATCCATCCTGGATCGACGAAGATGTATCATGACATTAAGGATATGTACTAGTGGAATGATATGAAGAAGAACATTGCTGAGTTTGTCGCCTAATGTACTAGTTGCCAGCAAGTGAAAGTAGAGCACCAGAAGCCCGGAGGGCTAATGCAGACTATAGAGATCCCGGCATGGAAATGGGAGGCGATAAACATGGACTTTATCATGGGTTTACCTCGTTCTAATCGTAAGTTCGATTCCATATGGGTGATAGTCGATAGGCTCATGAAATCAGCTCACTTCCTACCGGTGAGATCTACATATACAGCAGAAGATTATGCAAAGTTATATATTAAGGAGATAGTGCGGCTACACGGAGTACCGATTTCTATTATATCTGACCGTGGGGCTCAGTTTACAGCACATTTTTGGAGGTCATTTCAGAGAGGTTTAGGGACTCAGGTGAATCTCAGAACAGCTTTTCATCCATAGACTGATGGACAAGCCGAGCGCACAATTCAGACGCTCGAGGATATGTTACGAGTATGTGTGTTGGATTTTAAAAGAAGTTGGGATGAACATCTACCTCTTATCGAGTTTGCATATAATAACAGTTACCACTCCAGTATCCAGATGGCTCCGTACGAGGCTTTGTATGGGCGTAAGTGCAGATCTCCTATAGGGTGGTTTGATGTTGGAGAATCTGGGTTACATGGGCCAGACCTGGTTCAGCAGGCCATAGAGAAAGTAAAGATTATCCGGGAGCGACTGTTGACAGCTCAGAGTCGTCAGAAGTCATATTCTGACGTGCGGCGATGAGACTTAGAGTTCAGGATTAATGACTGGGTATTCTTAAAGGTATCACCTATGAAGGGCGTGATGAGGTTTGGCAAGAAAGGCAAGCTTAGCCCACGGTATATTGGGCCTTATAGGATCATTCGGAGAGTGGGCCAAGTAGCTTATGAGTTAGAGTTGCCCTCAGAATTGGAGTCTGTCCATCCGGTTTTTCACGTATTTATGCTATGGAAGTGCATTGGCGATCCTACCCGAGTGGTGCCCACGGATGATGTACAGATTACAGAGGACTTGTCATATAAGGAAATTTCAGTTGCCATCCTAGACCGACAAATCCGCAAGCTACGAAATAAGGAGGTAGCATCCGTGAAGGTTTTATGGAGGAGCAAGAATGTAGAAGAGATGACGTGGGAATCGGAGGAAGAAATAAAGTATAAATACCCCCACCTATTTCAAACTGAAGATATGGTTCGAGATGGGACGCTACAACATAGCTCTATGTAGGCTAGCAGGTCATCAGGTAAGCTTTTATTGTTCACTTTCAATATTTATGATTTACGGTCGGTGAGGCAAATTGCTGCTATGTATAAAGATTGGCCATGTGTGGCATGCATAGTATGTTTTCTGGCTACGTGCAGGTTGGTTTTAACCTAGTGTACGAAGGATACTTTGGCAAAATTTTCCAAAGTCTCTAAGAGTAAACATTCGAGGACGAATGTTCCCAAGGGGGGAGTGATGTTACACCCTATATTTTCGTACGTAAAAATGCGTCGTAAGCAAACTAATGTAGGACCAAAAATGAGATAATATTTAAAAGTATATAAAGTAAGTTAATCATGTTACCTCTGAGGTTACAAATATTGAAGATCATGAACAACAAGTACAAAGAGGGTTGGACAGTTCAGAAGCTAAAGCAATTAAATAAAACAATGTTTCGTCGAAAGTCGACAAGTTGGAAATGTTATAACATGTACCTTTGGGGTGAGACTAGGGTGATTAACATGATAAGGAGATTATGTTATGATTTATATTAGTCGTAAGACATCCGTGTGTTATGTTTTGAAGTCAAGCGAGTTGTGGAACAAAAGTCAATGAAAGTCATCACAAGTTACATTCATAAGTTTTACTGAAACTTTGGGTCAAATGTAACTGCGATTTTCTCCCAATATACTTAGAGTTATGGGGTGTTCCACCCATCAAATTAAAGATCTATGAGTCTATTTTCCAACTCATTAAACCGTTTGTCAATACGACATTGGAGTAGAAAGATATGGGCATTTGTGCGATACTGCGCAAGCTGCTAGGTGACAAGTAGGTGTGTCACCTACTTGCTTAAATGAAAGCCCAAAAAGGGGCCATTTCGGGTCGTCCAAAGAGGCATTTTAAAGGTCTATTTTCTTCATATATTAGACTTAAAATAGATCATAATAACCAGACATAAGCTCTTCAAAGAATCCTCCCAAATATTTCCCACAAACCCTAATTGATTTTCTCTCCCTTTCAAGTTCTAATTGGAGGTAAAACCTAGAGTTTGAAGAACCAAGATAGGAGCTGAGTTATCCAACAAATAAGGAGTTTACTGATCTCTTTCATCCATTTTTTCTGCTGTAATTTCATGGTAAGTCGTTCTATACTTGTAAGAACTCACGGGACAGTGATCGGAAGCCGTGAGTTCGAGTTATTCACTTATAGCGGACTGTTTTGTGGACTGTTTTGTGTTGCTGTTGAGCTGTGTGTTTTACTACTGTTTTGTGGAGTTTTGGAGGAGGAAGGGGGTGTAGAAACACCATATAAATGTAGGGTGGTTGGCTGGTCGTTCGTCATAACATTTCCGGGTCGTTTGACACTACTACGGTGGTCATTTTGTGTATGAAGAGATTGGGGTGTGTTGGGCTATTTTGTAGTATTTGATGGCGTATATAGGGCTGGAAAATGATGTATATATGTTGTTATTGTTCTATTCTTTTATTGTTGATGTTATCTTGAATTTGGAGGAAGTAAGGATTATAGGGGAGATGCTGCCCGTTTTAATACAAAATAAGTTTGTCGTTCGTCGTGCGATAGTTGTACCTTTCGTAACTTAACGATAGTATTATTATCATTCTTGTAGATTAAGGTGCGAAGGGCTGAATCCAACTTGGTGATTAGAAAGATTGTGATAAGGTATGTTAAGGCTAAGCCCTTCCTTCATTTTGGCATGATCTCGTAGCTACATGTGTTAATAATGAGACATAAAGAGAAGTTCATATTCATGAATTCATTCATATTATTCTAGTCTCATAAGTTACAATATTATTCCTTATCAGGACTTCATATTCAGTTTAGTTTTGTCTTTATTCAGTCAAGAGAGCAGAGGGTCTATATATATAGTTTAGTTTTGTCTTTATTCAGTCAAGAGAGCAGAGGGTCTATATATATATATATACAGTATTACACTATTTTCACCACCATCGAGCTATAATCGGTGGGCAGGCCCCTATTGGGCAACCTCTGATCAGATGGTAAGTTATATATACCGAGCCTACTGTGGCCGAGCGCCTATGAGCGAGCCCAGGATGGCCGAGATACAGAGCCCAGTATGGCCGAGCGCCTATGAGTGAGCCTACTACGGCCGAGCATTTACACGTACCGAGCCTTATAGGGCCGGACATTTATTTTACTTAATATATTGAGAGAGTTGAGTCAGTATCAGCAGGTAAGTATATCTCCATACCATCTTTGACTCCCAGTTAATTTCAGTTATCATATTATCAGTTCAGTTTCAGCTTTCAGTTATTTTATTGCCTTACATACTCGGTAAATTATTTCGTACTGACGTCCCTTTTCTGGAGGCGCTGCATTTCATGCGTGCAGGTTCAGACAGACAGACGGGTAGATCTCCTCAGTAGGTGTTTCCCGAGTTCAGCCTGATCGGTAAGCTCCACGTCTTTCGGAGTTGCCAGGTCTAGAGTTTTTGTGTACATCTTATGTATATCTGTATATATGTTATGGGTAGGTCGGGGCCCTGTTCCGATCATAGTACATCTATCAGTAGAGGCTTGTAGACATATCCTGTTGGTTAGTGCAGTATGTTGGGTTTGTAGGCCTGGTATGTATAATTTGGTGGTTTGTCAGCTGTAGTAGCTATGACGGCCTTTTCAGCCTAGCTTTATATTGATGTTTAGTTAGCGCTAGTTTCCATTCAGTTTTATATTTTGCTTCGCAAATTGTCTTGCAAGGTGGCCCCATGGCCAAAGTATGACATTATGTGTTCAGAGTCCCTTAGTCGCAATTTGGTACACCAGGTTAGGTGAGGCACCGGGTGCTTGTCTCGCTCCTAGGTTCGGGGCGTGATAGTTTGGCGGGCTATTACTATCAATTTGTGGAGGGGTTTTCATCCATAACAGCCCCGTTAACCAGATTGACCCAGAAGGGTGCCCCGTTCAGGTGTTTAAACGAGTGTGAAGCGAGCTTTTAGAAGCTCAAGATGGCTTTAACTATGGCACCGGTATTGGTTTTACCCACAGGTTCAGGATCTTATACAGTATATTGTGATGCATCTCGTATTAGTCTGGGTGCGGTATTGATGCAGGGTGGCAAGGTTATTGCATATGCTTCACGGTAGCTGAAGGTTCATGAGAAGAATTACCCTGTTCATGACCTAGAGCTAGCAGCCATTGTTCACGCGTTGAAGATTTGGAGGCACTATCTTTACGGCGTGCCATGTGAGGTATTCACTGATCATCGGAGCTTGCAGTATTTGTTCAAGCAGAATGAACTCAATTTGCGGGCAGAGAAGGTGGTTGGAGCTATTGAAAGACTATGATATCACCATATTGTATCATCCCGGGAAGGCCAATGTGGTGGACGATGCTTTGAGTAGAAAGTCAATCAGTATGGGTAGCCTTACATATATTCCAGTTGGTGAGAGACCGCTTGCATTGGATGTTTAGGCCTTGGCCAACCAGTTCGTAAGGTTAGATGTTTTTGAGCCCAGTCGTGTTCTAGCTTGTACAGTTGCTCGGTCTTCTTTGTTTGAGTGCATCAGAGATCGGCAGGATGACGATCCTCATTTACTTATCCTTAGAGATACAGTGTGGCACGGTGGTGCCAAGCAGGTTACTGTTGGAGATGACGGAGTTTTGAGGATGCAGGGTCGTATTTGTGTGCCTAATGTGGATGGGCTTCGTGAGTTGATCCTTGAGGAGGCTCACAGTTCCCGGTATTCTATTCATCCGGGCGCCGCCAAGATGTATCAGGACTTGACGCAGCATTATTGGTGGAGGCGAATGAAGAAGGACATAGTTGCCTATGTAACTCGGTGCCTAAATTGTCAACAGGTAAAGTGTGAGCATCAAAGACCTGGTGGTTTACTTCAGAGGTTAGAAATTCCTGAGTGGAAGTGGGAGCTTATCACTATGGATTTTGTTGTTGGACTCTCATGGACTCAGAGGAAGTTCGACACCATATGGGTTATTGTGGATAGGCTGACTAAGTCAGTGCATTTCATTCCTATGGCAGTTACCTATTCCTCGGAGCGGTTAGCAGAGATTTATATTCGTGAGATCGTCCATCTTCATGGTGTGCCCGTGTCTA
Source organism: Nicotiana tabacum (assembly GCF_000715075.1). Classification (NCBI taxonomy): domain Eukaryota; kingdom Viridiplantae; phylum Streptophyta; class Magnoliopsida; order Solanales; family Solanaceae; genus Nicotiana; species Nicotiana tabacum. The sequence goes on from NC_134102.1 coordinate 29,865,952, forward strand.
TCATTTTTGATTGAGGTACACAGTTTACCTCGCACTTTTGGAGGGTAGTACAACGTGAGTTGGGTACGTGGGTTGAGTTGAGCACAGCATTCCATTCTTAGACGGACGGGCAGTCCGAGCGTACTATTCAGATCTTGGAGGATATGTTCCACGCTTGTGTTATAGACTTCGGAGGATCGTGGGATCTGTTCTTGTTGCTTGCGGAGTTTTCCTACAACAACAACTACCAGTCGAGCATTCAGGTGGCTCCCTTTGAGGCATTACTTAGTAGGCAGTGTCGGTCGCCAGTTGGGTGGTTCGTGCCGGGAGAGGCTCGGTTGTTGGGCACAGACTTAGTACAGGATGCCTTGGATAAGGTCAAGATTATTCAGGATCGACTTCGCACAGCTCAGTCCAGGTAGAAGAGTTATGCCGACCGTGGAGTTTGTGATGTTGCATTCATGGTCGGAGAGAGAGTGTTACTTCGGGTATCACCCATGAAGGGTGTAATGAGGTTCGGAAAGAAAGGCAAGTTGAGCCTTAGGTATATCGGACCTTTTGAGATTCTGGAGAGAGTGGGAGAGGTGGCTTATAGGCTTGCGTTACCACCTAGTTTAGCAGTTGTTCATCCGGTATTCCATGTGTCCATGCTTCGAAAGTATCACGGCGATCCGTCCCATGTGTTAGATTTCAGCTCTGTCCAGTTGGACAAGGATTTGACTTACGAGGAGGAACCGGTGGCAATTCTAGCCCGACAAGTTCGCCAGTTGAGATCAAAGAGTTACCCTTCAGTTCGAGTGCAGTGGAGAGGTCATCCTATTGAGGCAGCTACTTAGGAGTCCGAGTCCGATATGCGGAGTAGGTATCCCCACCTTTTCACCAGCCCAGGTACTTTTTTATGTCCGTTCGAGGACAAACGGTTATTTTAGAGGTGGAGAATGTGATGACCCAAAAGGTCATCTTATGTTTTAGAACTCGAATCTGCGCTCTTAAACCTTACCTTAAAAATCTCATTTTTACCTTCCTCGATTTGTGTGTGCAGTCCGGCAGGTTTCCGGAAAGCTTTTATGTTGAAAATTGATGAAAATAAGAATTTATGTCTTAAAAGTTGATTTTAGTTGACTTCGGTCAACATTTTTGGTAAACGGACCCGGATCTGTATTTTGACGGTCCCGGTGGGTCCGTATCGAATTATGGGACCTGGGCGTATGCCCGGAATTGAATTCGGAGGTCCCTAGCTCAAGTTATGAATTTTTGATGAAAATTAAAAGTCTGAAAATTAATTATTTTTAAGAATTGATTGATGTTTGGAATTGTTAGTGCCGGGTCCGTATTCTAGTTCCGGAGCCCGGTACATGTTCATTATGATATTTAAGACTTGTCTGTGAAATTTGGTGAGAAACGGAGTTGATTTGACGTGATTCAGACGTACAGTTGAGAAAATAAAAATTTTAAAGTGTTCTTGAGAATTTCATTTCATTTGGTGCTAAATTTGTAGTTCTATGTGTTATTTTGGCGATTTGATCGCGCAAGCAAGTTCGTATGATATTTTTAGACTTGTGTGTATGTTTGGTTTGGAGCCCCGAGGGCTCGAGTGAGTGTCGGATATGCTACGGAGTGAGATTTGGCTTGGAAAACACTGTTGGACATCTGATATTTTTACAGGCCTCTGATCTCGCATTTGCGAGATCAGGCATCGCAATTGCGACCTCTGAGAGGTTCGCATTTGCAAGCTTCTCATCGCAAATGCGAAGAGAAGCTGTGCGAATAGTTTTTGCATTTGGGAGTTTTCTTTCGCATTTGCGAAGGGAGTCGGGGAAGGGCAATGATCGCAAATGCGATCATTTAGTCGCATTTGCGAAGAATCAGTGGTCACAAATGCGACACTTTCCTCGCATTTTCGTAGGCAGCGGGACTGTGAAGGGCATCGCAATTGCGAGTGTTCCTTCGCATTTGCGAAGCTCATGTCACAATTGCGACACCTGTAGCTGAGTAAAAAGGACTTAGACGGGATTTTTCATCCATTTTTCATATTTTCAAAAGCCTAAACCTTAAGAGGCGATTTTCCAAAGACCAAATCTTCCCCAAATCATAGGTAAGTGATTCCTAACTCTTTTCTTTCAATCTTTTGCATCTTATAACAAGATTTTAACCTAGAATTTGTATGGTGAAATTAGGATTTTTGTGTAGAACTTAGGAATTTCGAAATTTGAGGATTTAAACCTCAATTTGAGGTCGGATTCCAAAACTAATTACATATTCGGGCTCGGGGGCGAATGGGTAAAAGGATTTTGGACCCCTGGTTTTGACCAAGAGAGCTCGGGATCGATTATTCCACTTCTTGGATGAAAATTTGGGAAAATTTAATTTATGTAATATAATTGATTTCTTAAGCAATATTTGATATTATTGAGTCATTTTTGAATAGATAAGAGTGGGTTGGAGGTGAATTCCAAAGGAAAAGCTGTGTTTGAGAATTAAGTGGCCTTCAGAGCAAGGTAAGTGTTGTGTCTAACCCTGACTTAAGGGAATTAGGAACCTTAGATTACTTGCTAAGTGAAATTCATGTGAGTGGCGTATATGTGAGGTGACGAGTACTTATGCGCCGTCAATTTACCTGTTTCTCCATGTTTCTTAGTTTTTCTTATATTGTCTTATTCCTATGCCTAATTACTATGTGTTATACTAGTGTTGTTCAATTTATCATTCTTATCATGTTTACGGATTTTCTAGTGATAATTGAGTTTTTATTTCAAAGTTGAGATTGATGTTATGGAACCAAATGTTGAAGTAAGGTTTGTACTTGTTATTTTATCTCCCTGTTGTTAATTATTCATTGCATTATGGTAAGGGTGAGTGTTAATGCAGAAGGGTGACGCCGTGCCATATTGTGAGTGTTAATGCATGAAGGGTGATGCCGTGCCATATTGTGAGTGTTAATGCACGAAGGGTGATGCCATGCCATATTGTGAGTGTTAATGCACGAGGATGATGCCGTGCCATATAGTGAGTATTAATGCACGAAGGGTGATGTCATGCCATGATATGAGAGTTAATGCACGAAGGGTGATGCTGTGCCGTTTCTACTAATTGTATGGTGAGATTGAGAGTAAAAGCACGAAGGGTGATGCCGTGCATTTTTCCTTTATTGTATACACTATTCTTGTTGATTCATGGTATGTTGACTGCTCCGGTTATCATTCTGTTGTATTTCTTTATCTCATATTCCCCTCAGCATGCTCCCCTCCCGATATTTCCTGTTTAGTTCTTCATTTATGTTATTTGTATATATACTGTTAAATTGTGCAGGTTGATTTGTAGGTGCCTTGCCTTAGCCTCGTCACTAATTCGTTGAGGTTAGGCTCGACACTTACCAGTACATGGTGTCAGTTATACTGATACTGCACTCTGCACTTTCCATGCAGATTTTGATACCGGCTCGGATTGATCGAGATTTTGCTAATGGTCCGCTGTCTAGAGACTCAAGGTAGATCTGTCGGCGTTCACAGACCTTGAAGTCCCCGTCTATATTTTCTGTTCTACTGTTTCTTTCATTTAGGCAGTTGTATTTCTTTCAGACTATTACTTGTAGCAAATTCTAGAATGCTCGTAAATTGTGACTCCAGATCCGGTTGGCAGTAATTAATACAGTTTTATGATATTCCGTACTTATTATATTTCATCTTAGTTAATTATTGTTAATTACTGAATGAGAATAAGGAATTGGTTTAATGATTCTCTAAAATTGGCTTGCCTAACAAGTGAAATGTTAGGCACCATCACGGTCCCGTTGGTGGGAAATTTCGGGTCGTGACACACGTATTGATGACATGTTTGACCAGTTTCAGGGTGTTTGGGTGTTCTCTAAGATCGACTTGAGATCGGGGTAGCATCAGTTGAAGATTCGAGACTCGGATGTTCCGAAGACTGCTTTCTGTACTAGATATAGCCATTATGACTTTCTAGTGATGTCCTTCGATTTAATTAATGCCCCAGCGGTGTTTATGGATTTGATGAACAGGGTGTTTTGGCCATATAATAATTCATTTGTCATTTTTTTTATTGATGACATTTTGATCTACTCGCGCAACATGGAGGAGCATGAGCAGCATTTGAGAGTGGTGCTTCAGACCTTGCGGGAACAGAAGCTATATGCTATGCTTTTCAACTGTGAGTTTTAGTTAGATTCTATGGCATTCTTGGGGCATGTTGTATCAGGCGAGGGTATTAAGGTAGATCCCAAGAATATTGAGGCAGTTCAGAGTTGGCCTCGTCCTACTAGCTTCGGACATTCAGTCCATGGCTAACAGACTTGTGAGATTGGATATTTTAGAGCCCAACCGAGTTCTCGCATACGGCGTTGCCCAATTTTCACTATTGGAGCATATCAAGGCTCGACAGTTAGATGATCCGCACTTGTTGGTCCTTAGAGAGACGGTACTACAGGGTGGTGCCAAGGAGGTTACTATCGGCAAGGATGGTGTTCTGCGAATCCAGGGTCATCTATGTGTTCCTAATGTCGATGGTTTGAGGGAAAGGATTCTAGAGGAGGCACACAGTTCCCGGTATTCCATTCATCCAGGTGCTACGAAGATGCATCGCGACCTGAGGTAGCATTATTGGTGGTAGCGGATGAAGAAAGACATAGTTGAGTATGTAGCTAGGTGTCTAAATTTCCAGCAGGTTAAGTATGAGCACCAGACGCTAGATGGCCTACTCCAGAAGATGACTACACCAGAAGAGAAAAGGGAGCGCATTACTATGGACTTTGTAGTTGGGTTGTAGACTTTGCGGAAGTTTGATGCAGTTTGGGTCACTGTCAATAGATTGACCAAGTCGGCACATTTCATCCCAGTTGCGACTACGTATACTTCAGAGAGATTGGCCCAGATTTATATTCAGGAGATAGTTCGGTTACATGGTGTGAATGTTTCCATCATATCAGACAGAGGCCCTCAATTTACTTCACATTTCTAGAGAGCAGTACAGAGTGACTTGGGGACCAGTATAGAGCTCAGCACAACATTTCATCCACAGACCGACTGGCAGTCAGAGTGGACAGTTCAGATCTTGGAGGACATGCTCAGAGCATGTGTGATTGACTTTGGAGGGCACTGGGATCGATTCTTGCCTTTGGCCGAGTTTGCTTACAACAACAGTCATCAGTTTAGCATCGAGATGGCTCCATTTGAGGCTTTATATGGTCGGCGATATCATTCTCCCATCGGGTGGTTTGAGCCCGGTGAGGCTAAGTTATATGGTACTGATTTGGTGAAGGATGCCTTGGAAAAGGTAAAGTTGATTCAGGAGCGACTTTGCACATCACAGTCCAGACAGAGGAGCTACGCAGATCAGAAGGCGTGTGATGTATCATTTATGGTGGACGAGAAGGTTCTCTTGAAAGTCTCGCCGATGAAGGGGATTATGAGGTTCTGGAAGAAGGGCAAGTTGAACCCAAGGTTTATAGGCCCATTTGAGGTGTTGAGACAAGTTGGAGAGGTTGCTTATGAGCTTGCTTTGCCTCCTAGTCTATCGGGAGTTCATCCGGTTTTCCACGTTTCTATGCTCCGGAGGTATCATGCTAATTTGTCACATATGTTAGACTTCAGCGCGATTCAGTTAGATGAGAGACTGGGTTATGAGGAGCAAACAGTTGCCATTGTTTATAGGCAGGTTCGCCAGTTGAAATCCAAGAGGCTTTCCATGGTAAAGGTTCAGTGGAGGGGCCAACTAGTCGAGGAGGAGACTTGGGAGTCCGAGGAGGACATGCAGAGTAGATATCCACACTTATTCAGCACTCCAGGTATGATTCTAGACCCGTTCGAGGATGAACGTTTGTTTAAGAGATGGAGAACGTAACGACCCGACCGATCATATTGCTTTCTAGAACCCCGGTCCCCTAAATAAGACTCTCTGTACCTGCTTTTACTGTTTTAGGACTTGCGGGGATGGTTAGTTCAGGATTTGGAAGGGTTCGGATTAAAATCGGAACACTTGGTTCCTTAAGGTTGGCTAAAAAGGCTAACTTTGACTTCGGTCAACGTTTTGAGCAGACGACCTCGGAATCAGAATTTGACAGTTCCAATAGGTTCGTATGATGATTTCGGACTTGGGCGTATGTTCGGATCGGGTTTTGGATGACCCGGGAGCGTTTCAGCGTCTAATAGTAAAAGTTGGTTCTTTGAAGGTTTTAAAGTTCTTTAAATTTGGGTTGGAGTAGGTTTTGGTGATATCGAGGTCCAAATGGGATTACGAAACCAGGAATAGTTCTGTAGGGTGATTTAAGAATCGCACGCAAAATTTGGTGTCATTCCGAGTAGTTTAAGTACGTTTCGGCGCGTTGGGAGTAAATTGAAAACTTGAAGTTGATATTTTGGTTCGATTTGGTTTTGGGGTGTGATTCTTGATTTTGATGTTGTTTAGTCCGTTCCGAGGGTGCGAGAGTCCGTTTTATGATTTCAAACTTGTTGGTATGTTTGGACGGGGCCCCGGATGCCATTCAGACGATGCGCGAATTGAGTTTGAAACTCAAGAGGGTTGCTGGTGCACCAGTTTTGGTGTGCCCGAATCTACGAGCTTTGGGCCGCATGTGCGAGGGTTGCACCGCAGAAGTGGTCCTAGAGCATTTAGGCATGGACCACAGATGTAGATTTACATGCGCACCCGCAAAAACCGCTCCAAACCAAATTCAAAGAACTTCAAAATTCTTTAAGAACCAACTTTTGATATTAGGCGCCAAAACGCTCCCGGGTCATCCAAAACCCGAACCGAGCATACGCCCAAGTCCGAAATCATCATACGAACCTATTAGAATCGTCAAATCCCGATTCTGAGGTCATTTACTCAAAATGTTGACCAAAGTCAAACTTAGCCTTTTAAGGCCAACTTAAAGGACCAATTGTTCCGATTTCAACCCGAACCATTCCAAATCCCAAACTAACCACTCCCACAAGTCATAAAACAGTAAAAGCACATTTGGGGAGTCTTATTTAGGGGAACAGTATTCTAGAAAGAAAAACAACCGGTCGGGTCGTTATAATAACGCTGTCTAAATACCAACCCAGAACTGAAGTCACAAGTGCACGAGCTTCTAGAATAATATAAATAAGGGTCTGAATAAAAATAAAGTTGTCTGAAAGAAAGCACAAAGCTAAAATAAAGTAGAAGGGTACTTCAGAGCTGCGAACGTCATGCAGCTATACCTCAAGTCTCCACTGATAGCTGTATTCGAGCAAAATCTATAGTACACCGCTGGGACCAACTCCAGAATCTACACAAGAAGTGTAGAGTGTAGTATGAGTAGAACCGACCCCTTGTACTCTGTAAATATTGAATCTAACCTTGACGAAGTAGTAATGAGGCTAAGGCAGGTCACTTACTTTAACCTGTACGCAATAATAATAATAATAATAATAATAATAATAATAATAAAAATAATAATAATAATAATAATAATAATAATAATAATAATAATAATCATAATAATAATAATAATAATAATAATAATAATAATAATAATAATAATAATGTAAGACAGGTAAATTATATCAATAATTGAAATTATTTCAGCAGTAACAACCAATTATTTCTTTTCTCGTTTTGTTGTGGCGTGCAAATCGTTCCCCCAATATAATCCTTCAATTAAATTTAAATTTAAAATATAATTCATTGCGACGTGCAACCTGATCCCCCAATATGTTCATTTTCATCTCCGTTGCGGCGTGCAACCCGCTCCAACAATATACTTTAACAACTCTTAAATGTAATAAAAATACTCCAATAAATACCACATTCAATAAGAAATTATTAGGCAACAAAGTACACAATAATTATAAATTATTTAGTAAACAAGTATTGACAAGTAGCAATTAATTGTGGAAATCAGGGAGAAAATAGGCAATTTAATATCTAATATACTAAATGTCAAGTAGCAATTAAGTCACACAAGTCAAATAAGCATGTAGAAATTATAGCATGAATTCAAGACTTAATATTTGGCGAGGAATATGAGAGAAATAATTAATATAATAATTAACTCATGATAAAGAAAATAATTTATGATTTCCAGATAAATATGAAAATAATCAACTTGACGACGTATAGGCACTCGTCACCTTGCCTATACATCGTTACACATGAAATTCACGTAACTAATAATTCCAGAGTTCTATTCCCTCAAGTCAAGATTAACCACGATACTTACCTTGTTCCGCAATTTCAAATGATCACTCGACCACAGCTTTTCCTTTCAAATTATTCTCCAAACCAATCCAACCTAGCAAATTATTTATTAACAATTCAATATGAGCTTTAGAAATTATTCACAATTCGAAAGAGACTTAATTCAGAAAAGTCAACCAAAAGTCAATGTGGGACCCACTTTTCGGGATCCGACGAAAAATCACGAAATCCGAACGCCCTTTCCGATACGAGTTCAACCATACAAAAATTATCGAATTCCGACATCGGATTGCCCTTCGAATCCTAAAATTATAGTTTATGAAGTTTCTATAATTTTCCCCTAATTTCTATCTCAAAATGCTAATTGAATGATGAAAACAATGATATATTCATGTATATAAATCAAATCCGAGTTAGAATCACTTACCCCGATGAATTTCTTGAAAAACCCACGAACAATCGCCACAAACCGAGCTCTCTAGGTCCAAAAATAAAAAATGAGATGAAACCCTCGTATATATGGTACAAAATCTGATCCCCATTGTGCTGACCGCACAATTTTTATTGCGGTCCGCACATTTCCAATTTCCGCGGCCGTGGTCCAAACTGTGCGGCCGCACTTCAGTGTGACTGCACTTTCAGACTTTAGTAAATTGACTATAACTTCATGTACAAATATCAAAATTATTATGGCTAAACCTTTCTGGAAACTAGATTCAAAGGGCTACAACTTTCGTTTTGGAATCATCTCCAAATTTTTTGTAGATTAAAAGACATAAGCTTCCGAAGTCGGACCATCGAACCTGAAAATCTCCTTTCTGCGGCCGCGTGAGAAATTCTACGGACCGTACAATTTCAACTTAACATAGTATTCCTCAATTCCTTTCTAAAAATAAGAAATTCAACTTGGGGCTTTAAATATTGAGACCTTAAACTTCCACTTTAATCCAACAACTAGTAAGCATAAACAAACAATGGTATCAACAAATCATGGCGTAAGCCTAGATCTACCCGGACATAAGCATGAATAGTAGCTACGCACGGACTCTCGTCACAACGTGCGTGCGTAGCCCCCACAATTAGAAGTACATATTGATTTAAGTTCACTTATGGGGTTAATTTCCTCTTACAAAGTTAGAAAAGAGACTTACCTCATCTCAAAGTCTACTTCCCGGTTCAAGAATGCGCTCACACCCTCAAGACGGTGCCGAATCAATCCAAACTACAAATAATATACAAACTAATCAATACGTGCTCAAGAGTTTGTATTCTAACTATTAAAGAGGTTACCCAACCCTAAATGCAAGATTCTAAAAATTCACCCCCGGGCCCACGTGCCCGGATTCCGAAAATTTTCGAAGAAAGGTTTTACCCATAACCTTAGAAACATAAATATATGATTTCACTAAGTTCCATAACCATTGTTGTGGTAAAATCCCATTTTTTTTAAACCCTAGGTTTTTTTATCTAAACCCATGATTTCTACCAATTTTCATGTTAAAATCTACCCATAATCTATGTATTAAACTCACATTAAGAAGAAATTACTTACCTCACAAAGCTAGATCGAAATCCCCTACTTGAAAGCTCTCAAATCACCTAAGAGTGGATGAAAATGTGATAAAAATGCCCTAAGTCCCATATTAAATGAACCCTCACTGCCGAGCGACTTTCGCACATGTGGAAAATTCCTCGCAGGTGCGCCTTTCCCTCACCTGGCCGGGCTCCGCATCTACGGACAAGGAGGGATGCTTCTGCGAGCCTATCCGCACTTGCGACCATGGCTCTCGCACCTGCGCTCACGCACGTGCTCCCAATCTTCTGCATCTACGGATTCTGGGCTGCCCTCCATTTCTCGCTTCTGCGGGTCGTGGCTCGCACCTGCGGCTGACCAAGCGCATGTGCAATTATGATAGATTTGGGAGCTTCAGCTATTGCTCCAAGCTCCCGATTTGGTCTGAGCCTCGTCCGATTGACACTCGGGGACCCCCGGGCCCTGCCCGAACATACCAACAAGTTTAGAATCATATAGCGGACTCTCTCGAACTCTCGGAATCCCCGAAACAGCACCCCAACACCAATTGAATCAAACTTATGGACTTCAAGCCCTTCTGTTCACTCAATATGCGTCGAAATGTACTTAGACTACTTAGATTGACACCAAATTTTGCGTGCAAGTTTCAAATGACATTACAGAACTATTCCTGGTCTCGAAATTCCATTTGGACCTCAATAACACCAAAACCCGCTCCAAAACAAATTCAAAGAACTTCAAAATTCTTCAAGAACCAACTTTTGATATTAGGCGCCAAAACGCTCCCGGGTGATCCAAAACCCGAACCGAGCATACGCTCAAGTCCGAAATCATCATACGAACCTATTGGAACCGTTAAATCCGGATTCTGAGGTCGTTTACTCAAAACGTTGACCGAAGTCAAACTTAACCTTTTAAGGCCAACTTAAGAGACCAATTGTTCTGATTTCAACCTGAACCCTTCCAGATCTCAAACTAACCACCCCCGCAAGTCATAAAATAGTAAAAGCACATTCGGGGAGACTTATTTTGGGGAACGAGGTTCTAGAAAGCAAAATGACCGGTCGGATCGTTACAATAATATTGTCTAAATACCAACCCAGAACTGGAGTCACAAGTGCACGAGCTTCTAGAATAATACAAACAAGGTTCTGAATAAAAATAAAGTTGTCTGAAAGAAAGCACACAATTAAAATAAAGTAGAAAGGGACTTCAGAGCTACGAATGTCGTGCGGCTATACCTCAAGTCTCCACTGATAGTTGAATCCGAGCAAAATCTACAGTACGCTGCTGGGACCAACTTCGGAATCTACACAAGAAGTGCAGAGTGTAGTATTAGTACAACCGACCCCATGTACTCTGTAAGTTAATAATAATAATAATAATAATAATAATAATAATAATAATAATAATAATAATAATAATAATAATAATAATAATAATAATAATAATAATAATAATAATAATAATAATAATAATAATAATAATAATAATAATAATAATAATAATAATAATAATAATAATAATAATAATAATAATAATAATAATAATAATAATAATAATAATAATAATAATAATAATAATAATAATAATAATAATAATAATAATAATAATAATAATAATAATAATAATAATAATAATAATAATAATAATAATAATAATAATAATAATAATAATAATAATAATAATAATAATAATAATAATAATAATAATAATAATAATAATAATAATAATAATAATAATAATAATAATAATAATAATAATAATAATAATAATAATAATAATAATAATAATAATAATAATAATAATAATAATAATAATAATAATAATAATAATAATAATAATAATAATAATAATAATAATAATAATAATAATAATAATAATAATAATAATAATAATAATAATAATAATAATAATAATAATAATAATAATAATAATAATAATAATAATAATAATAATAATAATAATAATAATAATAATAATAATAATAATAATAATAATAATAATAATAATAATAATAATAATAATAATAATAATAATCCCTCAATTTATTTTCGTTGCGGCAACTGTTATGTGTTTGGTGTTGAGATGACGCACATGATAGGTGACGGGCATGCACCGTGTGAACTGTGACTCCGTTACTTCTGTGGTACTGTGTAGTTACCTGAACTTATCTGCAATCATGAAATCTCTGCGTACTAGAGTTATCGAGTTATGATTCATGTGAGAAGCCATGTCTAGGCTACATGCTTATTCTGTTGGGACCCATTGAGATCATTATTGCTGTTGAGTTATTTGCTTACATTGCAATGTCATACTCAGTCATATTCATTCATTGCATATCATATCTCAGTCTCTGTTGTTATTTATTGATACATCATATAATCATTTTCGGGCTAGTTTCATGACACTGTGATCCCGTGAGAGAGAGACTAGAGAGATTGATGACTCAGTGAGGCCTAGTGCCTGATTATGAGTGACATTTATGGGATCGGGCTACACGCCGCAGTGGTTATACTGATTTATGATAGCGCTTGGGCTAAAGGAGCTCCTTCGGAGTCAGCACACACCCCGAGTGAGCGCAGTTGATATTATTGAGGGATGGATCTTCCCTGGACATGGATCTTGTCCGAAGCATTTTATACCTGGAGATGGATCTTCTCCACGGGCTATATTGGCCCTACTCGGTACTGAGTGACTGATGATCAATTGATGTGTATATTTCGGGATGGATCTTCCCTGGGCTGGATTGGCCATATACAGTACCGAGTAATTGAGCATGATGAGTGGAATGTGTGAGACAGTGAGATTAAGTACTCTGAGAGTGCAAGTACATGAGTTCATCTTTGAGATACATTGCATTGACATGCACACATGACATACAGGCATAGAGATGTATTTTCCTCATTTTGTACGGTATCAGGTCATTCATGACTTCTCATACATATTGGCCTACGGGCATAGTGATGCATTTTTCCACTGGCTATCTGGAAAGAAAATGAAATATCTTATTTATTGTTGAAAGGATTTTTGGGAGAATTACTGTTTTCAAATTTACTTATATTTTTGGAAAGTTCGGTAAATGACTTAGGATATTCACCGATACACTTGAAAGGCAGAACTATTTTCAGAAATCATGATTTAGTTGAGCATTTATTCTTTGAGATACTTCATTTATTACTTGCTTTATGTTGTTATGAACTATTGTTGGTTATTGGAGTTGGACTCTGACCTTGGTACAAGCTCGTCACTACTTTCAACCTAAGGTTAGGTTTGTTACTTATTGAGTACATGGGGTCGGTTGTACTCATACTACACTTCTGCACCTTGCGTGCATATGTTGGTTGTTGATGTTGCTGTGTTCGTTGGGAGATGGATCTGAAGATGTACCTGCGTTCCGGTTGTAGCTGCCTCTTGTTCATGGTAGCCTTAGATTCATAAAACTCTGTTTATGTACTTTTAAAATAGATGATGTATTTACTTCATACCAGCTTTGTAAATTCTATTCTTAGAAGCTCATGATTTGTACTACCAGTCCTTGGAAATGTATCAGATTCAGATAATTTCTTCATCTAACTGTCTTATTAAATATCACTGAAATTGATTAGTGGTTAACTGGCTTACCTAGCGGGTTGGGTTAGGTGCCATCACGACTAGTTGGATTTTGGGTCGTGACATCTTGTAACTGCTCCTTCAATTCCTTTAGCTCCGGCGGAGCCATACGGTATGGTGGAATAGAAATGGGTTGGGTGCTAGGAGCCAAATCGATACAGAAGTCAATATATCTATCGGGTGGCATCCCTGGCAAATCTGCAGGAAATACATCTGGAAACTCACGGACAACTGGAACTGAATCCATAGAAGGAACATCCACGTTGGGATAGCAAATATAGGCCAAATAAGCTAGACACTCGTTCTCGACCATACGCTGAGCTTTCGCGTAAGATATAACCATGTTGGTGGAAAGACCAGGAGTCCCTTTCCACTCTATTCGAGGTAACCCCAGCATGGCTAAGGTCACCATTTTGGCGTGACAATGCAATATAGCATGATAGAGTGACAGCCAATCTATACCCAATATGACATCAAAATCCACCATATCAAGAATTAGAAGATCTACGCTAGTCTCAAGACTCCCAATAGTAACTACACACGAACGATAGACATGATCTACCACAACAGAATCTCCCACCGGTGTGGACACACACACACAGAAGCACTCAAAGAACCACGAGGCACAACCAAATATGAAGCAAAGTAGGAGGACACATAGGAATAAGTAGATCTTAGATCAATTAGAACTGAAGCATCTCTATGGAAAACTGGGACAATACCTGTGATCACGACATCGGATGACTCGGCCTCAGGCCTAGATGGAAAAGCATAAAATCGGGGATGGTCCCTGTCACACCTCTTTTTCCCCGAGGGATAGAGAATTTTTCCAATTAAAGTGGCATTATTCGAAATGAGATTATTTATTTAATCAGAGTCGCTACTTGGAATAATTATTATGGTGTCCCAAGTCACCGATTTATTTAAAAATCCCAAATCGAGGAAAATTGACTCTATTTATGGTCCGCGAACAAAGAAGACTGGGTAAGAAATTCTGTTAACCCGGGAGAAGGTGTGAGGCACTCCCGAGTTCCGTGATTTTAACACGGTCGCTCAACAATTAATACTTAGCCTAATTATCTGATTTATTTCCTATTTTAAACCTATTGTGCATTACCACTTTTATACCGCTTTTAATTATTTTAAATAATTATGAAGTTTATTTAAACAAGTCGCGGTGTCGTGCACTTGTTATTTTTGTACACATCGCAAATCACGCCACGTGAGATGCACCCATGATTCACAACATGTTTATTTTAATTATTATTTCAAGTTGTGGTCAAGTCATGTGAAACGCACACTTGAATTGGAATTTATGTATCATGACTATGCCACGGGAACCGTACCCATAGTCACGATGATTTATTAATCGCGCCTAAAGCAAGCTATGAATATTTATGAGTCTATCTTCCTAAACTAATTTGAGATTATTGTGAAGGCTATAGATTATGGAATTTATTTTTGGATGACGTGTCTTAATTGCTAATGGATCATTTAGGACTTGATGACCAAAAGGCTCTTTCAATTCATCTTATAATCTATAGAAATATGCCCCAACTGATAGTAATGCATTAATTAATCCAATCGTTCTTATCATTAAAAGGTTATTCCTAAAGCCCAATCATTTCATGTGAATGTCCAACTCATCTTTCAAGATATTAGTGTATGGTCCAATTAGGAAATAATTCATTTACCAATTAAGCTTTGAGCCCATATTCATAGCACTAACAATCATTCCAAAATAACGACACTGGTGAAGCAAAACTCACGTCTTAACACCAAAATAATTAACCAAGGAATTCAAGGCATGCTAATTAACTAAAACAAAAAACAGTAAGCAATTAGGCTAAAATATCTGTCAAAAATAACAAGTGAAACAGTAAATCAATTGTGAATCAATCCTTAAGCAAAACAGAAAAATATTCAAACTTATAGCAAACATAAAATGAATTGGAATCCGAAAACTAGAGAACAAGAAATGGACCTTTCAATAGCTAAATATTCTTCGGTACAACAGGAACAAAACTTTGTTGGACTTTTGTATGAACTAACCACAACCGAAAACGGTACCGAAAACCTCGACAGAGCTTCGAACCTCGACTGAAGCTCTTTTGTTTTAGTGTTTGGGTAAGTTTCAGATGATGGTTCATGGAGGAAGATGAGGTGTTAGGTGTTGGTTTTCTGCTGGAATTTTAGGCTGGATTTTCGAAAGAAAGAGGAAGAAAGAATGACATGAATAGAAATTCCTTTAACATAGAAGAAACAAAAATAAAAATTCTCTCAATTCCCTCCTCTCTATTTGTTTTCTCCTCACATTTTCTCTTCTATTTATAGAAACAAATTCGGAATTTTTTCATATTTTTTAAATTATTTTATTATTTTATAATTAAAATATTCTCACTTCCCATTTTTCTTCTTTTATAAAAAACATAATTCCCCACTTTCCTTTACTATTATTTTTTAATTTTTCACTTTTTTACTTTTATTATATTTAAATTCCCAACTTTTTTTTCTTTTTTTTTCTATTTTTCACTTATTTTACTTTTCTTTTTTTTTAATTTCCACTTTCTTTTACTTTTTTTTAAAAACAAATTCACCTATCTTTACTTTTATTTTTTGATTCCAACTTTCTTTTACTTTTTATTTTTTAAATTTCCACATTCTTTTACTTTTATTTTTTTAATTTTCCACTTTCTTTTACTTTTTTTATTAAATAATTTCCACCTAATTTTACTTTTTAATTCCATACTTCTACTTTTCCTATTTTTTATTCCCATCAGAAAAAAAAAATTTAAAAACAATATTTAATTTTTTCAATTTTTTAATTTATTTTATTTTAAAATAAAGATAAAAATAAATATAAAAATTATACTAATAGTAATAATTGACCTTTTAAATTATTTTTAATTTTTACCCCTATATAAAAAAAGTATAAAAAAAATAATAATAATAATATATATATATATATATATATATATATATATATATATATATATATATATATATATATATATATATATATATTAAATTTCTAAAAATATTTACATAGTAGAAGGTAATAAAAATTCAAATATAGTAAAACAATTAGGTGCTCACAACTGCCCTCTTTGCTTGGAAACATGAAGAGTTTTCAGGCAAAGACTAGGTGAGCCATGTGACTAATTTTTGTTCAAACCGTTATTCAAAAGGAAAAAAAAATAAAAGATAGGGTGCAAGCGAGTCCTGGTTTTGGACAGCCAACATATCCCGGGTTATAAGGGAATCAGGTCACATGTTGTCACAGCCCAAACTCCCTCCGTATAACGTCATGATGGCACCTAGTCTCTACGACTAGGTAAGCCTAACAAATTGCGAAAAATAACAAAACGAAAGTAAAACTTGGCAACTAACAGCAGTGAATAACTGAATAACTAGTAACAATGCCGCTCGGCATGTACGATAACAAATACTCTATAAATACATAGTCTTCCCAAAACCCGAAACATCATAAGTCACAAGCTACAGGAGTCAACTAGTATCTCTATACACCAGAGTCTAATAAAAGAAGTACATAATGTAATTTACATAGGGGAGAATAGAAGAGGACTCTGAGGTTTGCAGACGCGGCAGATGTACCTTGAAGTCTCCAGCACTCTCAGTTAATAGCGGGGCTGATAAAAAGTACCTAGATCTGCACACAAAAACATGTGCAGAAGAGTAGCATGAGTACACTACAACGATACCTAGTAAGTGCCAAGCCTAACCTCGGTCGAGTAGTGACGAGGTCAGGTCAGGCCCACTGGTATATAATAAATAAAATAGGGGAATATAACTGTCACGCCCCGAACCTAGGAGCGAGACAAGCACACGGTGCCTCACCTAACCTGGCATACCAAATTGTGACTAAGGGACTCTGAACACATAATGTCATACTTTGGCCATGGGGCCACCTTGCAAGACAATTTGCGAAGCAAAATATAAAACTGAATGGAAACTAGCGCTAACTAAACATCAATATAAAGCTAGGATGAAAAGGCCGTCATAGCTACTACAGCTGACAAACCACCAAATTATACATACCAGGCCTACAAACCCAACATACTGCACTAACCAACAGGATATGTCTACAAGCCGTCTACTGATAGATGTACTATGATCGGAACAGGGCCCCGACCTACCCATAATATATATACAGATATACATAAGATGTACACAACACTCTAGACCTGGCAACTCCGAAAGACGTGGAGCTTACCGATCAGGCTGAACTCGGGAAACACCTACTGAGGAGATCTACTCATCTGTCTATCTGAACCTGCATGCATGAAATGCAGCATCCCCGAAAAAGGGACGTCAGTACGAAATAATGTACCGAGTATGTAAGGCAATAACATACCTGAAAATCGAAACTGAACTGATAATATAATAACTGGAAGTAACTGGGAGTCAAAGATGATCTGGAGATATACTTACCTGCTGATACTGACTCAACTCTTTCAATATAGTAAGTAAAATAATTGTACGGCCTTATAAGGCTCGGTATATATAACTGCTCTGCCATAGTAGGCTCGCTCATAGGCGCTCGGCCATACTAGGCTATGTATCTCGACCATGCTGGGCTCGCTCATAGGCGCTCGGCCACAGTAGGCTCGGTATATAACTTTCCATCTGATCAGAGGTTGCCCAATAGGGGCCTGCCCATCGATTATAGCTCGATGGTAATGAAAATACTGTAATACTGTATATATAGGCTTGCTGCTCTCTTGACTGGAAGAAGACAATACTAAAATTGAATATAGAGTCTCGATAAGGAATAATATTGTAACTTATGAGACTAGAATAGTGTGAATAAATTCATGAATATGAACTTCTCTTTTTCTCTCATTACTAACACATGTAGCTACGAGATCATGCCAAAATGAAGGAAGGCTTAGCCTTAACATACCTTATCACAATCTTTCCAATCACCAAGTTGAAATCACCTCTTCGCACCTTAATCTACAAGAATGATAATAATACTATCGTTAAGTTACGAAAGGTACAACTATCGCACAACGAACGACAAACCTATTTTGTATTAAAACGGGCAGCATCTCCCCTATAATCCTTACTTCCTCCAAATTCAAGATAACACCAACAATACAAGAACAGAACAATAACAACATATATACATCATTTTCCAGCCCTATATACACCATCAAATACTACAAAACAGCCCAACACACCCCAATCTCTTCGTACACAAAACAACCACCGTAGTAGTGTCAAACGACCCGAAAATGTTATGACGAACGACCAGCCAACCACCCTACATTTATATGGTGTTTATAAACCCCCTTCCTCCTCCAAAACTCCACAAAATAGTAGTAAAACACGCAGCCCAACAGCAACACAAAACAGTCCACAAAACAGTCCGCTACAAGTGAATAACTCGAACTCACGGCTTCCGATCACCATCCCGTGAGTTCTTACAAGTATAGAACGACTTACCATGAATTTACAGAAGAAAAAATGGATGAAAGAGAGAAGTAAACTCACCTTATTTGTTGGATAACTCAGCTCCTATCTTGGTTCTTCAAACTCTAGGTTTTACCTCCAATTGGAACTTGAAAGGGAGAGAAAATCAATTAGGGTTTGTGGGAAATTTTTGGGAGGATTCTTTGCAGAGCTTATATCTGGATATTATGCTCTATTTTAAGTCTAATATATGAAGAAAATAGGCCCTTAAAAGGCCTCTTTGGACGACCCGAAATGGCCCATTTTTTTGGGCTCTCATTTAAGCAAGTAGGTGACACACCTACTTGTCACCTAGCAGCTTGCGCAGTATTGCACAAATGCCCATATCTTTCTACTCCAATGTCGTATTGACAAACGGTTTAATGCGTTGGAAAATAGACTCATAGATCTTTAATTTTATGGGTGGAACACCCCATAACTCTAAGTATATTGGGAGAAAATCGCAGTTACATTTGACCCAAAGTTTCAGTAAAACTTATGAATGTAACTTGTGATGACTTTCATCGACTTTTGTTCCACAACTCTCTTGACTTCAAAACATAACACACGGATGTCATACGACTAATATAAATCATAACATAATCTCCTTATCATGTTAAGCACCCTAGTCTCACCCCAAAGGTATATGTTATAACATTCCCAACTTGTCGACTTTCGACGAAACATTATTTTCTTCAATTGCTTTATCTTCTGAACCGTCCAACCCTCTTTGTACTTGTTGTTCATGATCTTCAATATTTGTAACCTCAGAGATAACATGATTAAATTAATTTATATACTTTTAAATATTATCTCATTTTTGGTCCTACATTAGTTTGCTTACGATGCATTTTTATGTACGAAAATATAGGGTGTAACATCATTCCCCCTTTGGAAACATTCGTCCTCGAATGTTTACTCTTAGAGACTTTGGAAACTTTTGCCAGAGTATCCTTCATACACTAGGTTAAAACCAACCTGTACGTAGCCAGAAAACATACTATGCATGCTACACATGGCCAATGTTTATAAATAGCAACACTTTGCCTCACCAACCGTAAATCATAAATACTAAAAGTGAAAAATAAAAGCTTACCTGCTGACCTGCTAGCCTGAATAGAGCTGTGTTGTAGCATCCCATCTCGAGCCATATCTTCAGTTTGAAATAGGTGGGGGTATTTAGACTTCATTTCTTCCTCCGATTCCCACGTCATCTCTTCTACATTCTTGCTCCTCCATAAAACCTTTACGGAAGCTACCTCCTTATTTCGTAGATTGCGGATTTATCGGTCTAGGATGGCAACTGGAATTTCCTCATATGACAAGTCCTCTGTAATCTGTACATCATCCGTGGGCACCACTCGGGTAGGATCGCCAATGCACTTCCGTAGCATAGATACGTGAAAAACTGGATGGACAGACTCCAATTCTGAGGGCAACTCTAACTCATAAGCTACTTGGCCCACTCTCCGAATGATCCTATAAGGCCCAATATACCGTGGGCTAAGCTTGCCTTTCTTGCCAAACCTCATCACGCCCTTCATAGGTGATACCTTTAAGAATACCCAGTCATTAATCCTGAACTCTAAGTCTCGTCGCCGCACGTCAGAATATGACTTCTGACGACTTTGAGCTGTCAACAGTCGCTCCCGGATAAGCTTTACTTTCTCTATGGCCTGTTGAACCAGGTCTGGCCCATATAACCCAGATTCCCCAACATCAAACCACCCTATAGGAGATCTGCACTTACGCCCATACAAAGCCTCGTACGGAGCCATCTGAATACTGGAGTGGTAACTGTTATTATATGGAAACTCGACAAGAGGTAGATGTTCATCCCAACTTCTTTTAAAATCCAACACACATACTCGTAATATATCCTCAAGCGTCTGAATTGTGCGCTCGGCTTGTCCATCAGTCTGTGGATGAAAAGCTGTGCTGAGATTCACCTGAGTCCCTAGACCTCTCTGAAATGACCTCCAAAAATGTGCTGTAAACTGAGCCCCACGGTCAGATATAATAGAAACTGGTACTCCGTGTAGCCGCACTATCTCCTTAATATATAACTTTGCATAATCTTCTGCTGTATATGTAGATCTGACCGGTAGGAAGTGAGATGATTTCGTGAGCCTATCGACTATCACCCATATGGAATCGAACTTATGATTAGAACGAGGTAAACCCGTGATAAAGTCCATGTTTATCGCCTCCTATTTCCATGTCGGGATCTCTATAGTCTGCATTAGCCCTCCAGGCTTCTGGTGCTCTATCTTCACTTGCTGGCAACTAGTACATTGGGCGACAAACTCAGCAATGTTCTTCTTCATATCATTCCACCAGTACACATCCTTAATGTCATGATACATCTTCGTCGACCCAGGATGGATGGAATACCATGAATAATGTGCCTCTGACATAATCCTGTCTCGTAGCCCTGCTACATCTGGTACACACAAACGACCCCTATATCTGAGAACCCCATCTCCCTTTAGCTCTAACAGTGGCTTCTTCTGCTGCGGAACTCGCTCTCTCAGCTCGACCAACTCTGGGTCCTCGTACTGCCTTTCCTTGACTTCCGCTATGAGGGATGATTTTGTAGTATTTTGGAGTACAACTCCACCATCCTCAGAATCTACTAACCGAACCCCCAACGAAGACAATTGATGAATCTCTCTAGCTAATTGTCTTTTCATGGGCTCTACATGTGCTAAGCTACCCATAGATCGGCGACTTAAGGCATCTGCTACAACATTAGCTTTCCCTGGATGGTAGAGAATGTTAACATCGTAATCTTTCAATAACTCAAGCCATCGCCTCTGTCGCAAATTCAACTCTTTCTGCTTGAAAATATATTGTAGGCTTTTATGATCAGTAAATACATCAACATGAATACCATATAAATAATGTCGCCATATCTTAAGTGCATGGACAACCGCAGATAACTCGAGATCGTGGGTCGGATAATTCCTCTCGTGCTTCCTCAACTGCCTTGAAGCATACGCAATTACCTTCCCATATTGCATCAGGACACATCCTAACCCAACACCTGATGCATCACAATACACGGCATAACCCTCTAGACCCTCTGGAAGTGTTAGAACTGGAGCTGAGGTCAACCTGTTCTTAAGCTCTTGGAAACTCCGCTCACAAGCCTCTGTCCATTGAAACTTAGTTTCTTTCTGTGTCAACTTCGTCAATGGTGCCGAAAGGGAAGAAAAACCCTCTACGAACCTCCGATAGTATCCTGCTAAGCCTAGAAAGCTACGAACCTCTGTCGGAGTGGTAGGTCTAGGCCAAGATTTCACGGCCTCAATCTTCTGAGTGTCCACCTTTATCCCTTCATCTGATACAATATGCCCCAAGAATGCTATAGACTTCAACCAGAACTCATATTTAGAAAACTTAGCATACAACTTACGATCACGGAGGGTTTGGAGTACCGCTCGTAGGTGGTCCGCATGCTCATCCTCTGAACGGGAATAAACCAGAGTATCATCAATAAATACTATCACGAACAGATCTAAAAATTGTCGGAATAGGCTATTCATCAAGTCCATAAATACAGCGGGTGCATTAGTCAACCCGAAGGACATGACAAGGAACTCGAAGTGGCCATATCGGGTCCTGAAGGCTGTCTTCGGAATATCTTTTTCCCGAACTCTGACTTGGTGGTACCCCGACCTCAAATCTATCTTTGAAAAGCATCTAGCCCCCTGCAACTGATCAAACAAGTCATCGATCCTTGGAAGTGGATACTTATTCTTAATAGTTACCTTGTTCAGCTGCCTATAATCGATACACATCCTCAGCGAGCCGTCTTTCTTCCGCACAAATAGTACTGGTGCACCCCAAGGTGAGGTACTGGGCCTGATGTAACCTTTCTCCAACAAATCTTTTAACTGCTCCTTCAACTCCTTCAATTCGCCAGGTGCCATTCTATACGGAGGGACGGATATTGGTTGAGTTCCTGGAAGCAAATCGATGCTAAAATCAATCTCTCGCTCTGGAGGAATACCGGAAAGCTCATCTGGAAACACATCTGCATACTCTTTGACTACGGGAATAGACTGAAGTGTAGGTGTCTCAGCATCTGCATCTCTAACTCACAGAATATGATAAATACACCCTTTTGCGATCATTTTCCTCGCCTTCAGATAGGAAATAAACCTACCTCTGGGTGTTGGTGTATTACCTACCCATTCAAGGACTGGCTCACCCGAAAAATGAAATCTGGCTGCCTTTGCTCGGCAATCAACTGTGGCATAGCAAGCTGCCAACCAGTCCATGCCCATGATAGCATCAAAATCCATCATCTCTAGCTCAACTAGGTCAGCTGAGGTCTGACGACTACAAATTGTCACCGTACAACCTCGGTAAACCCGTCTAGCAATAATCGATTCTCCGACCGGTGTAGATACCGCAAAAGGATCACTTAGTATTTCAGGCACTATACCAAACTTCCTCGCGACAAATGGGGTAATATACGATAAAGTAGATCCTGGGTCTATCAAAGCATAAGCATCGTGAGAGCAAATGGTTAATATACCTGTCACAACGTCTGGTGAAGACTCCTGGTCCTGTCGACCCGCTAAAGCATAGATACGGTTCTGATTACCACTTGAACTGGAACCTCTACCTCTGCCCCGACCTCTACCAGCCGAAGACTGAGACTCGCGCCCTGAAGGATGCACGGACATAGATGATCTTGTTGCTGAACTCGCTGGTTGTGCCATTCCCCCCGAATCTCTATTTGGGCAATCCCGCATCATATGCCCTAGACGCCCACATGTATAACAAGCATCAGAACCTGCTCGGCATTGGCCCAAGTGTCCTCTACCACAGATGTCACACTGTGGAGGAAATGACCATGTCTGCGCAGATCCTCGCTGTCGCTGCAAACCCGACGCCCATGAGCTCTCACCTGGTCCTGACTGAGTATAGCGGTCATACCTGTAACCCTGTAACTGAGGTGGCGGAGGCCTAGGTGGCCGTCCGAAGTACTGGGTCCTATAACTACCCTGATATTTCTCCTGAGACCTGGGAAATCTCATCCTCTTACGTTGCCCTTGCTCAGCCCTCTCTGTACCCTGCTGCCGACGCCTACCCCTTTCTATATTCTGGGCGAATGCCTGAATCCGGGAGATATCCATACTATCCTGCAATGCAGCGGTGGCACATGCCTCGGTTAACTCTGGGGCTAACCCTGCTATAAACCTGTGAATCCTGTCCCGCATAGTAGCAACTATGGATGGTGCATATCTGGCCAATGAGTCAAAACGGAGACTATACTCTCGAACACTCATATTACCCTGCTTAAGGGCTAGAAACTGATCGACTCGAGCCTGTCGGATCTCCCGTGGTAAGTACTGGTCAAGGAAGGCATCTGAAAAATTCTCCCAAATAGCTGGAGGTGCATCACGTCCCCTGGACCTCTCCCATCCCTCGTACCAAAGGATGGCTATATCTCGGAGTCGAAAAGCTGCTAGCTCAACTGCCTCTTTCTCCGTGGCATGCATAACACGAAAGATCCTGTGAAGCTGATCTATGAAATCCTGTGGGTCCTCCCTCTGATCTGTCCCCGTGAACTCTGGGGGACTCAAAGCAATAAACTCTCGGACCCTTGAACTCCCAGACCCATCAGAAGTTCCTGCACTAGCTGATGCCCTAGCCTGTTGCTGGGTAGCTACCAACTGTGTCAACAAATGCACCGCACTCCTCAAGTCCTGATCTGATGGAAGTGGAGGGGGAACTGGATGTGCGGTTTCCCTAGGAATCTCCGTAGTTGGTGGAGGAGCCGGTAATGGCTGAGTAGGGGTCTCACCTTGAGCCTCCGACTGGGCCCCATCTACTGGGGGTACCCTGCTGGTCCCCTCACCTACTGCTGTATCTCTCCTTTGGCTAGCCGTAGTCTTCCTAGTCACCGTCATCTGTGCATGCAAACACCAACACATAAGTTTAATTCAAACTTCCTATAACTCAGTTCTATAGCACGATTTAGATTTCAAAGAAGGGTAACCAACTCCTAAATGCCCTGTAGTGCCCTGCTTATATAATGTGGTGCACAACACATCTATAAACAAGACTCTACTAGACACGGCTTGTAGACTCCCTAGGATAGAACTGCTCTGATACTAAGTTTGTCACGCCCCGAACCTAGGAGCGAGACAAGCACCCGGTGCCTCACCTAACCTGGCATACCAAATTGCGACTAAGGGACTCTGAACACATAATGTCATACTTTGGCCATGGGGCCACCTTGCAAGACAATTTGCGAAGCAAAATATAAAACTGAATGGAAACTAGCGCTAACTAAACATCAATATAAAGCTAGGATGAAAAGGCCGTCATAGCTACTACAGCTGACAAACCACCAAATTATACATACCAGGCCTACAAACCTAATATACTGCACTAACCAACAGGATATGTCTACAAGCCTCTACTGATAGATGTACTATGATCGGAACAGGGCCCCGACCTACCCATAATATATATACAGATATACATAAGATGTACACAACACTCTAGACCTGGCAACTACGAAAGACGTGGAGCTTACCAATCAGGCTGAACTCGGGAAACACCTACTGAGGAGATCTACTCGTCTGTCTATCTGAACCTGCATGCATGAAATGCAGCGTCCCCGAAAAAGGGACGTCAGTACAAAATAATGTACCGAGTATGTAAGGCAATAACATAACTGAAAATCGAAACTGAACTGATAATATAATAACTGGAAGTAACTGGGAGTCAAAGATGATCTGGAGATATACTTACCTGCCGATACTGACTCAACTCCTTCAATATAGTAAGTAAAATAATTGTACGGCCTTATAAGGCTCGGTATATATAACTGCTCTGCCATAGTAGGCTCGCTCATAGGCGCTCGGCCATACTAGGCTATGTATCTCGACCATGCTGGGCTCGCTCATAGGCGCTCGGCCACAGTAGGCTCGGTATATAACTTTTCATCTGATCAGAGGTTGCCCAATAGGGGCCTGCCCATCGATTATAGCTCGATGGTAATGAAAATACTGTAATACTGTATATATAGGCTTGCTGCTCTCTTGACTGGAAGAAGACAATACTAAAATTGAATATAGAGTCTCGATAAGGAATAATATTGTAACTTATGAGACTAGAATAGTGTGAATAAATTCATGAATATGAACTTCTCTTTTTCTCTCATTACTAACACATGTAGCTACGAGATCATGCCAAAATGAAGGAAGGCTTAGCCTTAACATACCTTATCACAATCTTTCCAATCACCAAGTTGAACTCACCTCTTCGCACCTTAATCTACAAGAATGATAATAATACTATCGTTAAGTTACGAAAGGTACAACTATCGCACAACGAACGACAAACCTATTTTGTATTAAAACGGGCAGCATCTCCCCTATAATCCTTACTTCCTCCAAATTCAAGATAACACCAACAATACAAGAACAGAACAATAACAACATATATACATCATTTTCCAGCCCTATATACACCATCAAATACTACAAAACAGCCCAACACACCCCCAATCTCTTCGTACACAAAACGACCACCGTAGTAGTGT
Organism: Nicotiana tabacum; assembly: GCF_000715075.1. Taxonomy (NCBI): domain Eukaryota; kingdom Viridiplantae; phylum Streptophyta; class Magnoliopsida; order Solanales; family Solanaceae; genus Nicotiana; species Nicotiana tabacum. The sequence continues at coordinate 29,892,303 of NC_134102.1, forward strand.
CAAACGACCCGAAAATGTTATGACGAACGACCAGCCAACCACCCTACAATTATATGGTGTTTATAAACCCCCTTCCTCCTCCAAAACTCCACAAAATAGTAGTAAAACACGCAGCCCAACAGCAACATAAAACAGTCCACAAAACAGTCCGCTACAAGTGAATAACTCGAACTCACGGCTTCCGATCACCGTCCCGTGAGTTCTTACAAGTATAGAACGACTTACCATGAATTTACAGAAGAAAAATTGGATGAAAGAGAGAATTAAACTCACCTTATTTGTTGGATAACTCAGCTCTTATCTTGGTTCTTCAAACTCTAGGTTTTACCTCCAATTGGAACTTGAAAGGGAGAGAAAATCAATTAGGGTTTGTGGGAAATTTTTGGGAGGATTCTTTGCAGAGGTTATGTCTGGTTATTATGCTCTATTTTAAGTCTAATATATGAAGAAAATAGGCCCTTAAAAGGCCTCTTTGGACGACCCGAAATGGCCCATTTTTTTGGGCTCTCATTTAAGCAAGTAGGTGACACACCTACTTGTCACCTAGCAGCTTGCGCAGTATTGCACAAATGCCCATATCGTTCTACTCCAATATCGTATTGACAAACGGTTTAATGCGTTAGAAAATAGACTCATAGATCTTTAATTTTATGGGTGGAACACCCCATAACTCTAAGTATATTGGGAGAAAATCGCAGTTACATTTGACCCAAAGTTTCAGTAAAACTTATGAATGTAACTTGTGATGACTTTCATCGACTTTTGTTCCACAACTCTCTTGACTTCAAAACATAACACACGGATGTCATACGACTAATATAAATCATAACATAATCTCCTTATCATGTTAAGCACCCTAGTCTCACCCCAAAGGTATATGTTATAACATTCCCAACTTGTCGACTTTCGACGAAACATTATTTTCTTCAATTGCTTTATCTTCTGAACCGTCCAACCCTCTTTGTACTTGTTGTTCATGATCTTCAATATTTGTAACCTCAGAGGTAACATGATTAAATTAATTTATATACTTTTAAATATTATCTCATTTTTGGTCCTACATTAGTTTGCTTACGATGCATTTTTATGTACGAAAATATAGGGTATAACAATAACAGTATATTAAGAGACTAGAATTTTACAAAAGGAAAACACAGCAAAAATAGCAGTTCAACACATGGGTAAACAGCAGGGGATATCCCGAGATACCATCTCGTAGTCCCAAAGTAAATAAGCAAAGAGATCTCCCGAGGTACCGTCTCGTAGTCTCAAAAGTAAATATGCAGGGAGAACTCCCGAGGTACCGCCTCGTAGTCTCAAAAGTAAATATACGGGGAGAACTTCCGAGGTACCGCCTCGTAGTCTCAAAAGTAAATATATAGGGAGAACTCCCGAGGAACCGCCTCGTAGTCTCAAAAGTAAACACACCTCTCAAACCGATAAATACAATAGTTAACAGCATGATTTATACAACTATACTAATAAGGAACAAGGAAAAATAGGAAATCAACTAGGCATGCTTCACAGAGTTCAAATAAGCAGTTAAATCATGTAGACATGCGATATTAGACTAAACAGGATAACTACACATATTAGAATAGCTCAATTAAGAATGAAAAAAGACTAATACTTGTTTAAACGGTATAACTCAAATTAAAGGAAAAACAGGTTGCTACTCAGTAAAATAAAGTGGGTGTTACAACAAATAGCCTATGTACGTACTCTTCACCTCACGTACACGGCGCTCACATATCACAACAGTACCAAATCCTAAGGGGATTTCCCCCACACAAGGTTAGGCAAGCCACTTACCTCGAACCAAACTCAATCAATCGGAAACAATGCCTTTTCCATGAATATCCGACTCTGAATGGCCCAAAACTAGCCAAAATCAATTACATACCATAAATACAACTATAAAAAATTAATCTAATTAATGAAATCAAAGCTAAAGCAAGAAATTAGAAAATCGCCCCAAAAAGTCGACCCGGGACCACATTTCGAAATCGAGTAAAAGTCAGAAAATATGAACACCCATTCACTCACGAGTTCACTCGTACCAAAATTATCCAAATCTAATATCAAAAACCCAATCAAAACTCAAAAACTTAGTTGCAGAACTTCTCCCATTTTTCCCAAATGCTTCAACCCAAATCCGAAATTAAATGACGAAATCAATTATAGATTAGTTGAATATAACCATAAACGAGTTAAGAATCATTACCCCAAAGTTATCTCTGAAAAATCCTTGAATTAACGCCTCAATCCGAGCTCTCAAAGACCAAAAATGAAAGTGGGATAAAACCCTCAAACTTGGCCTTTTTCTGCTCAGCGATTTCGTATCTGCGGGCCTATAATCGCACCTGCGATGCCGCACCTACGAAAAATTCATTGCAGGTACGGACTTAACTTAAGTCCCCTAGGTCCGCATCTACGAGAGAAGTGCCGCACCTGCGGATGCGCTCCTGCGAACAAGGAACCGCACTTGCGTCCCTCACTGCTCATGCGCACAGGCCAACCGCAGAAGCGAGGCCGCTTCTGCGCAATTACCTCTGCACCTGCGAACCCAGCTTGGGCTGCCAAATCCCTCATCTGCACTCATTCATCCGCATGTGCAAGTCCGCACCTGCGGTCTCCCCTCCGCAGGTGCAAAACACCAGAAACCAGCAAATTCTCAACAATTGCCTAAGTCTAAATTTCAATCCGTTAAGCATCTGAAACATACCCGAGACCCCAGGGACCCCAACCAAACATACCAACAAGTCCTAAAACACCATACGAACTTAGTCAAGCACTCAAATCACATCAAACAATGCTAAAAACATGAATCACCCTCCAACTCAAACTTAATGAACTTTGAAATTTTTAAACTTTTACAACCGATGCCGAACCTATCAAACCACGTCTGATTGACCTCAAATTTTGCACACAAGTCATATTCATCATTACGGACCTACTCCAACTTCCGAAATCAGAATCCAACCCCGATATCAAAAAGTCCACTACCGATCAAAATGTCCAAAAATTTGACTTTCGCCAGTTCAAGCCTGAATCAGCTACAGACCTCCAAAACACAATCTGGACACGCCCTAAGTCTAAAATCACCCAACGAAGCTAAATGAACCGACAAAACTCCATTCCGGAGTTGTCTTCACACAGTTCCAACTACATTCAAAAATCCTAAGACTTAAGCTTTCGTTTAGTGACTAAGTGTCCCCATTCACTCCAAAACCACAACAACAACCTCCCGGCATGTCACATAAGCAGAAAATGATACGGGGAAAGCAGTAAACAGGGGATCAGGGCTATAACTCTCAAAATGACCGGCCAGGTCATTACACGTGTAGTTTAAGGAGAATGGTGGAATGATGAGTTAAGGAGTTGAGTGAGGTTCCGTCGAGGCTCCGGTCCGCGGTCCTGCTATGATATCAAAATAAAAAATAAACTAAACAAGCCTAGCAGCTATGAGTTACAAGATTCCTATCTTTGAGTTTTCTGAAACTTGATCTTGAGTCTTGACTAGTTCTTCATGCATACTCTGATCTAAACCTTGATGACTCGCTAGTTGTAGGTGTTAGTTCATTGTTCTATAGCTTCTTCTAATCAAAACAGGACTCCAATGCTCGTGGCTTCAGTCATGTCTTGAGCATTCCACATCTTTTCAACTGCTTTTGCATTTTGGATTCACTTATTTTTTTCTTTTCTTTTATTCTGAATTGAGACTTCTTTTTTGGTCAACTCGAACCTTGTGCCTCGAGGTAAAACCTACTCATACACCAAAACAAACACACAAACGAAATTTTTCTGCCCTAATTTGCACTAGAAAAATTTCGTAAGTTATTGTAACAAAATTCTAAACTACTTTATTAAAAACAATAAAAAATCGGTAATGGTGTACCTCGAAAAGATCATGCTGATTTTTGTTTTTGGTATTCTTTTATTGTCAAAAAAAATATTTCAACCAAGGATTGGTGTACCTTATGTTGGGAAAATACGGCCAGGAAATGATACATCCTATATTGGCAATGATATCAGGGTGTGGTGTACCCTGTGTTTAAGATCAAATCAACTAGGGAGTGATGTACCCTATATTGGAAAAACACAACTAGGGATTGGTGTACCCCCTACCAGTGAGGAGATCAGGGAGTGATGTACCCGACATTCGCATCAACTAGGGAGTAGATACCCTATATTAGAAAAGAGATTAGGGAGAGGAGACCCTATGTCTAAAATAACATCAACTAGGGAGTGGAGGCCCTATTTTGGAAATGAAGACGAGGGAGTGGAGACCCTATGTCTAAAATAACATCAACTAGGGAGTGTAGGCCCTATTTTAGAAAATAAGATTAGGGAGTGAAGACCCTATTTATAAAATAAAATCAACTAGGGAGTGAAGACCCTATGTTGAAAAAACAAACTAGGGAGTGGAGACCCTATGTCTAAAATAAAATCAACTAGGGAGTGGATACCCTATGTTGGAAAAGAAGATTAGGGAGTGGAGACCCTATATATAAAATAAAATCAACTAGGGAGTGAAAGACCTTATGTTGAAAATAAAACTAGGGAGTGGAGACCCTATATCTAAAATAAAATCAACTAGGGAGTGGAGACCCTATGTTGGAAAAGAGACTAGGGAGTGGAGACTCTATGTCTAAAATAACATCAACTAGGGAGTGGAGACCCTATGTCTAAAATAAAATCAACTAGGGAGTGGAGACCCTATGTTAGAAAAGAGACCGGGGAGTGAAGACCCTATGTCTAAAATAACATCAACTAGGGAGTGGAGACCCTATATTGGAAAAGAGACCAGGAAGTGAAGACCCTATGTCTAAAATAACATCAACTAGGGAGTGGACACCCTATATTGGAAAGGAGACTAGGGAGTGAAGACCCTATGTCTAAAATAAAATCAACTAAGAAGTGGAGACCCTATGTTGGAAAAGAGACTAGGGAGTGGAGATTCTATGTCTAAAATAACATCAACTAGGGAGTGGATACCCTATGTTGGAAAGGAGACTAGGGAGTGGAAACCCTATGTCTAAAATAAAATCAACTAGGGAGTGGAGACCCTATGTTGGAAAAGAGACTAGTGAGTGGAGACCCTATGTCTAAAATAACATCAACTAGGGAGTGGAGACCCTATGTTGGAAAAGAGATTAGGGAGTGGAGACCCTATGTTTAAAGATAAAATCAACTAGGGAGTGGAGACCCTATGTTGGAAAAGAAGACTAGGGAGTGGAGACCCTATGTCTAAAATAAAATCAACTAGGGAGTGGAGACCCTATGTTGGAAAAGAGACTAGGGAGTGGAGACCTTATGTCTAAAATAACATCAACTAGGGAGTGGAGACCCTATGTCTAAAATAAAATCAACTAGGGAGTGGAAACCCTATGTTGGAAAAGAGACTAGGGAGTGGAGACCCTATGTCTAAAATAACATCAACTAGGGAGTGGAGACCCTATGTTGGAAAATAGACTAGGGAGTGGAGACCCTATGTCTAAAATAACATCAACTAGGGAGTGGAGACCCTATATTGGAAAAGAGACTAGGAAGTGGAGACCCTATGTTAGAAAACGCAGCTAGGGATTGGAAACCCTATACTACCATGATTTGGAACTTTTTTTCTTTTCTTTTCTTTTCTTTTTATTAAGTGAGTGTGTAAAATGCGGGAAAGAATTTGGCGAAGACTTCCCTTTTGGAGTTGTTGCTGCTAAAGAGCTATCTTAGTCTCCGTGCAATTTCTTTTGGGTTGCACCTGCTTCTTGCAAGGTTGCTTTTGGATTGCACATGTTTCCTATTTTTTTTAAACAAAGAACAATTTGTCAGTTTGAAACGGTGGTTGGTTTTGTGGCCTTGAGTGTTTTAGTCACTTGATCTCGGCCGGCTTCTTTGATGATACTTTCAACTGCAACTGATTGTATTCTGAAGACCAATTTCATTTCTGGCCTAGGAGAATACTTGGCTTTTCAAGACTCTACCATGACGGTTAGTCGCGTGGGACTTAATCTTTTTCAACTTTATTTTTCTTTTGTGGGAATTTGACTTTCTTTCTTCTAAATTTAACTTCAAAGCATTGGGGAATCCTTGGCTTTTCAAACCTTACCAAGATGATTAGTCACGTGAGACTCAACCTTTTCAACTTCGTTCCTCCTTTATAGGCATTTTAATTTGATTTCCTTCTTTCGAGATTTTTTGATTTCAAAGTATCTGCCGCCATGGCCAGTCGGGGTCAACTTAATGCCCCTACCGAGGTTGGGTACCTTTTGCATATTAGCTTGTATCAGATGAGAACCGTGTAAATCAGTTTTTCCCTTCCTTCTTTGCCTTAGTTTTCAGAACAGAGTTAGACCGAAAGGGATTCAAAGAAAAACAAACAATGGAATGGACAATGAATTTAGACGAGAGGCATCCCTTTCGGGAAAAGGAAAGAAGGGCTTATCTGGAGTACCTGCGGACTTCAATGAACATGACATGCCTTTTGGACTGGATCCCTGATCTATGTAAATTGTCCGACTCTCAGAAATTCATCACAACTTTTGCCTTGAAACCGAGAAACCTTGCCTAGGACTGTGTCAATTCCAATGGTTGTGAAGATCCTCTTTTCGATCAGTGGCGCCCTTTGCGGGTTTTCACCAACTGACCTCTCTCATTTCTCTTCTGACCATCACCTTATAGTGCTTTTTGCGAGTTTTCACTAACAAGACTCTCTCAAATTAATTTCTTTACTTCCAATCGCCTTGCGGTGCCCGTGAGGGTTTTCACCAACAAGACTCTCTCATTTCATTTCTCTCATTTTTGTTGCATCAGATCCTGTGAATGTATCCTCCAATTCTTGAACATTCTCATTGATTGATCGGAAAGACTTTGTAAAGGGTTTGGGTGAAAAGGATTTGGATTGAATTACAACTTTGGAACCCTTCGGGCGATACCATCGCCGAACCATTATAACTTCTGCCCCAGTTTCAACTTTTGGGGAATGTGGATTTTTATTTTGGTGTGACTGAACCCCAGAGAGAGGCTGCCTACGTATCCTTTCGGAATCAAGTAAAACGTAGTTCAAGGAACTTTGTTTCTGATTTTCTTTTGTTTTTCCTTTTTTTCATTTTTTTTCAATTTTCATTTTTTTTTTCAATTTTCATTTTCCTTCTTTTTTTTTATATAACACTTTCAGGTTCCAAAGAGGGTAATCAAAGAAATGAAACTGGCTCAAAGGATTTGCAAAGGATTGGTAGTGTTTGGATAGTGAGAAAGAAAGCCTTCGTCATCCCAGTCAGAGCATGTTAAAGTTGTGAAAGTAGTCAAACGTAAAACCTTTTGACCGCATATGCATTGACAACTGTCTCAGGATCATTTCCTTCGATGTCTCCCAAATACAGTGCTCCGTTCGTCAATACTCTACTTATAATGTATGGACCTTTCCAATTAGGAGCAAATATTCCTTTGGCTTCTTCATGATGCGGGAGAATACGTCTCAGAATGAGTTGCTCCACTTCAAATTTTCTAGGTCGCACTTTCTTGTTGTAGGCACAGGCTATTCTTTGTTGGTACAACTGCCCGTGGTAAAATACGGCCATCCGCTTTTCATCAATCATAGTTAACTGTTCCAACCTGGTTTTGACCCATTCATCATTCTTGATCTCGGCTTCAACAATGATCCGAAGAGAGGGAATCTCTATTTCTGCAGGATTACAGCTTCAGTACCATAAACCAATACGTAGGGAGTGGCCCCGGCTAATGTGCGTAAGGTCGTGCGATATCCCAATAATGCAAGTGGCAACTTTTCATGCCATTGTCTGGAACTCTGAATCATTTTCCTGAGGATCTTCTTGATGTTATTGTTTACAACTTCAACAATGCCATTAGCTTTGGGCCGATAAGGGATAGAATTACGATGCGCAATTTTAAACCGTTCGTATACCTCCCTTATCAAGTGGCTGTTCAGATTTGCAGCATTGTCTGTAATGATAGTTTTAGGAATACCAAAATGACAAATAATGTTGGAATGCACAAAGTCCACCACTGCTTTCTTGGTGATGGCTTTGAAAGTGAGTGCTTCAACCCACTTTGTGAAATAATCAATGGCAACCAGGATGAATCTATGCCCATTTGAAGCTTTCGGCTTGATCGGCCTAATTACATACATGCCCCAAGCAATGAACGGCCAAGGCGCTGACATAGGATGTAACTCTGAAGGCGGTGCATGAATCAAGTCATCGTGTCTGGCACTGATAACACTTCCGTACGAAACTGAAACAATCCTTTTTCATGGCCATCCAGTAATAACCCGCCTGGAGGGTTTTCTTTGCAAGGACATACCCGTTCATGTGAGGCCTACATACCCCCGATTTCACTTCATTCATGATCTGTTAAGCTTCTCAGGATTCTACGCATCTCAAAAGATTCAGATCTGGAGTTCTTTTGTATAGGACGTCTCCACTCAAAGAGAATTTGCTTGCAAGCCTTCTTATGGTTCTCTTTTGATCTTCACTGGCTTGCTCAGGATATTCTTTTGTTTTCAAAAACCTTTTGATATCATGATACCATGGTTGAACATATGGCACCATTTTAATTGCGTTACAATAATCATGCCTTTCTCGAATTTGGATTTCCAATGGGTCAATATGAACATTATCCGGGTACGGTAGCATTGAGGCCAGAGTCGATAGTGCAACAGCTAGCTCATTGTGGAATCGAGGAATATACCTGAACTTGACGGACTTGAACCATTTGCTAAGATATTCCACTTGTTTCCTGTATGAGATGAGTTTGATGTCTCGAGTTTCCCATTCACCTTGGGCTTGCCTAATGATCAAATCAGAATCCCCCATGATTAACAATTCCTCTACATCCAGATCAACTGCCATATTCATGCCCATGATACAGGCTTCATACTCAGTGGTGTTGTTTGTACAGAAGAATCGAAGCTGGGCTATGGCCGGATAATGCTGACCTGTAGGAGAAATTAGAATTGCTCCGATCCCGACACCTTTTGCATTTACAGCTCCATCAAAGAACATTTTCCAATCATTGGTGTTCTCTGGAATTACTTCAATTGAGTTTACTTCCTCGTCTGGAAAATAAATGCTCAGGGGTTGGTATTCATCATCGATCAGGTTTTCCGCTAGATGATCTGCCAAGGCTTGGGATTTTATCGTCGTGCGAGTGACATAGACAATGTCAAACTCGGTGAGCAGGATTTGCCATTTTTCCAACCTTCCTGTGGGCATCGGTTTTTGGAATATGTACTTCAGAGGATCCAATCTGGTTATGAGATATGTTATGTAGGCCAACAGATAATGTCTGAGCTTCTGGGCAACCCAAGTTACGGCGCAACAGGTTCTTTCCAACAAAGTATACTTGGCTTCATAACTGGTGAACTTCTTGCTTAGATAGTATATGGCTTATTTTTTCTTCCCGATCACATCGTGTTGCTCGAGGACGCAGCCGAAAGAATTTTCCAAGACTGTCAGGTACAAGAACAAAGGTCTTCCGGGCTCGGGTGGCACCAACACTGGCAGCTTTGACAGATATTCTTTGATTTTGTCAAAAGATTCTTGAAATTCATCTGTCCATCTGATTGTCGCGTCTTTCTTTAACAACTTAAATATGAGCTCACAAGTGGTAGTAAGCTGAGCAATGAATTTGTTGATGTAATTCAACCTCCTTAGCAAACTCATGACCTCTCTCTTGGTTTTCAGAGGTGGTAAATCCCGAATAGACTTTATCTTTGTTAGATCTAATTCAATACCTTTCCAACTGACTATAAACCCAAGAAGTTTCCCAAATGGAACTTTGAATGCACATTTAGCTGGGTTCAATTTCAAATCATACATGCGCAGACGTTCAAAGAATTTCCTCAGATATCGCACATGACCTTCTTGCGTTCTGGATTTAATGATCACATCATCCACATACACCTCAATTTCCTGGTGCATCATGTCATGGAAGATGGCAGTCATAGCTCTAATATAGGTTGCCCCAGCATTTTTTAGACCAAATGGCATGACCTGTAACAGTAAGTGCCCCAAGGGGTAGTGAAAGCTATTTTTTCTGCGTCTTCTTCATCCATCAGAACCTGGTGATACCCAACATAACAATCCATGAAATACTGTATCTCATGTTTGGCACAGTTGTCAACAAGAATGTAGATGTTTAGCAATGGAAAGTTGTCCTTGGGGCATGCTTTGTTCAAATCCTGGTAATCAACACACACTCGGATTTTCCCTTCTTTCTTCGGAACTGGAACCACATTAGCCAGCCATGTGGTGTATCGGACCACTCGGATCACACCATCTTTCAGTTGTTTGGTGAATTCTTCCTTGATCTTGTCACTAATGTCTGTTTTGAAATTTCTCTTCTTCTGTTGGATGGGTGGATAACCGGAATAAGTTGGCAATTTATGTACCACCAAATCAACGCTCAGCCCTGGTATATCATCATAGGACCATGCAAACACGTCTTTGAATTCAAACAAAAGTTGGATCAATGCATATCTAGTTTTTTCATCGGTGTGATCATGGTTTCTCGGACCTCTTCTGGATTGCCCAAGTTAACTGGCTTGGTTTCATTTAAGTTTGGCTTAGGCTTATTCTCAAATTGTTCCAATTCACAATTTATTTCCCTAAAAGCCTCATCTTCATCATATTCTGGTTCTTGATTCATTATTTCATAGTTAGACAATATTTTAGGATCAGGGCATGAAGTCTGCAAGCATGTCATGTTATTTAAGTTCGCATTATTAGAACTAAAAAGGAAAATATAAGAAAATAGCAAAATCAGAATAAAAGAAAAGAGAAATCTATAGACGATGAAATATTGATTTCATTGAATTGAATTGAAGATATGAGGGTTTACATCAAAATCAAAAGACAATAAAGTAAAAATATTCGAGTTACACCCTGAAATAACTCGTAATGCATAAGAGATGGCAAGACTGAACTACCGGGACTCCCGTTTGACAAGGAATGGGGTAGCTTTCCAATTTTGAAGCTTGGCATCTGGTCCCATATAATGCACCTCAGCGGTGCTCGTGCCTTCCCCTGGCTGAACCATGTGAGACTCATATAGCATTTGTTTCATGGCTTCACAAATATCATCAATTTCTTCGGCTATAAAGGCCTCTTCTTCTTATTCCACATACATGGGTTTGACAAATGATCGGGCGAGATGTGGAATGGGCTGGGGAAGGACCATCCTTTTTCTTTGCGCTCATTATCCCATTTTCCATCGGCCTCTGTAGCTCGGAAACCCACGCCAAAAAATTCTCATTGGCGATCAAAGTAATAGGCTCTATGATGCCTTGTATAGATACCCCAAGCCCCTTTCCGGGCTTGTACCGATATCTAATCATTTGAGTGGCTACCATGACCGAGGCATTAGACAAGCAAGGTTAAGGTAATATGGCTCCTTCTTCACATTGGTCGTCAACCACAATCTCGAAGGCCCGATATACAATATGTTCGCTGCCTTCCCTAGCTTTAAGGCACAGGACTGAAGGGTCCCTGTAGACCCTGTAGATGGACTGCTCGTCCTCTCCATGGACAACAATTTCTTGATTTTCATATTCGAATTTGACCATTTGGTGGAGAGTAGAGGGAACAACTCCGGCAGTGTGAATCCATGGTCTTCCTAGGAGGAAATTATATGAGGTGTCCATGTCTAGAATCTGGAAAGTCACTTCGAAGTCCACGGGGCCAACGGTCAAAATCAGATCGATTTCCCCTTTTGTGTCTCTCTTGAAACCATCTAAAGCATGTACACGGACGTTGTTAGGTTGTATTCTTTCCATTCCAATCTCCATTCTCTGAAGTGTTGAGAGAGGGCAAATATCGACCCCAGAATCACCATCTAGCATGACTCTCTTCACATAATAGCCCTCACATTTGACAGTCAAGTGAAGGGCTTTGTTGTGGGCTGCTCCCTCTGGGGAAAATCATCGCGGCTGAAAGAAATCCTATTAACCTCAAGGAATCGTTCAGCCATTCTCTCTAATTGTTCAACTGAAGTTTCAACTTGGGCATATGCCTCATTCACGGTTTTAAGGAGCACTTTCTGGTGTTCGTACTAGCTCAACAATGGAGATAAGAGTGAAACCTGGGAAAGAGTCTTTCGGAGGTGGTGAACTATTGCATATTCTGAAGTATTCATTTTTCTGAAGAACTCTTCTGCTTCTTCGCTTCTCATAAGCTTCTTTGATGGCAACCGTTTATCCCTATTCAGCTTGGATTTCTGTAACTCTTCTGGGTTGCGGTATTTCCAGACTGGTTCATTTCATTCACTTCTCCCATGACCTATTTCCCCTTGTAGGTAACTATTGTTCTGTTGTTATTCCAGGGGACTGCGGTGGGGTCTCTCATAGGGATCTATGGTGAGCGGCTAATAACCACGGGCTCAGTTAGCCTTGGTGGAATTACCGGCCCCCGTGCCACATAGGTCCCTTTCGGCATGTAAAATCTCGGCACATTCAACATGGCCTTCCTTTGCTCGAATTTCTTGGAAATGTTCAAAATGAGTTGTTCTTTTCTTGGGTCTTTAGGAACATAGAGAATCATACTCTTAGCAGGTGCTAGCCCAGTCTTTGTTTCTATAACTTGAGGAATCGGAGTGATTTTCTTCTCAGTTTTGGCTTGTTTCACTACTGATTTGGGTCTTGTCTCTGAATCGGCGATGTCAATGATGGCTTTCAGTGCTGGATTAAATTCCTTATCTTCACAAATCATTCCAATGATCGACCCATTGTTGTGAGCCGGTAATGGATTGTTAGTCACATTAGGGACTTCCTCGTCCCTCAACACAACTCTTTTTTGTTCTATCAGGCTTTCAACCACCCTTTTGAGGGTCCAACAGTCCTCTATATCATGGCCCTCTACTCCTGAATGGTAAGCACATCTAGTACCAGCCCGATATGATGGGGATTCGGGGTATTTCTGATTGGGGGGTACCGGTTGCAACAGACCCAGTTGGATCAACTTCTGGAGCAGGCTAGAGTAAGACTCACCAATAGGGGTGAAATTATTTTTCCTCGGAGGATCATAAGGCCGTGGATTACGTTGATGTGTTTTGTGTTGGACGGGGATTATATGGAGCTCGGTAGGGATGGTCATTTCTGCTTTCTAGGAGGTGGAGCTCAGGCTTGGTTGTAGTGTTGTTGCAGCCGTGTGTAAGGTTGGGCATTCATTACCGCGTAATAAGGAGGTGCCATGGCATAGGCTGCATCTTGGTATGGATAGTAGTGTTGTGGGGTTCTGGGTGGTATGTAAGAGCGATCAAATATGGGGCCCTCTTGAACCTGAAGCCATCATGGCTCCTTCCTCCCTCTTTTTACTATTAGCTAAACCCCATGAACCGTTCTGGATGCCTTGAGAGGTGGCTTTCAAAACAGCTTGACTTATTATTCGGCCAGTTTTCAGGCCGTTCTCGACTATTTCTCCGATTTTGATTGCCTCTACAAACGGTTTGCCTATGGCGGACATCATATTCTGAAAATAATCGACCTCTTGGGCCTGCAAGAAAATCGTCACCATTTCAGTCTCATCCATGGGCGGCCTGCTCGCTCCATTTGACAGCGTATTCTCGGAAGCTTTCTGTTGCTTTCTTTTTCAGATTGGACAAAGAGTTTCTATTTAGAGCGATGTCCACATTATACTGGAACTGACAGACAAAATCTCGGGCAAGATCATCCCACACATGCCAATAGGTAATGTCTTGATCCATATACCACTCAGAAGTGATTCTGGTGAGGCTTTCCCCAAAATAAGCCATTAACCGCTCCTTTTTCCACCAGCACCCCTCAGCTGGTTGCAGTATCATTTCAGATGAGCGATCGGGTCTCCGTGCCCGTCGTACTTTTCAAATTTTAACGTTTTGAAGCCAGCTGGCAAGTGAACAAGGGGAAACATACACAAGTCGGAGTATGAGACACTCTTCTGGCCACTCAGGCCTTGCATGTTTTTTAGGCTTCGTTCCAGGCTTCTCATTTTTCGGGACATTTCTTCTTGCTCGGGGTTCCTCGCTGCTCTTTCCCGTTTGATTGGGGACTCATATTGTGGTTGTTGAGCATATGAGTCTGGAGTAACATGAGTTATGTCCGGCTGAAACTGCAGGTCCTGGAAGGTAAATGTTAAAGGCTCAAAATATGGCCTAGGCACGGTTGGCTGCGCCATGGTAAAGGCTGGCGGTGCGGTGAACAATGTTGAAGGTACTCCTAAAAATGGTGCCTGGGGGCGAACCTCAGAAGGCATACCGGTAAAATTGGCCGACATAGTAGGGTACCCAAACGGTACAAATAGGTTAGACATGGGGATGGTGATGTTGGTGGTTCCACCCGTCCTGGGGATTAGCTCAGGAAATCCAGGGATTGAGCTTGGTGGTTATCTACCATTGGACCAGGCGTGCCACATTTCCAACATGGAAGACGTGACCTTTTGTTCTCTTCGACAGTTGCCGATTCGGTTTGTGAAATAGGAAGCTCGGGGCTATCCTCAGTGCTAACAAGATGGAGGTTGCTTTTTGAAGTCATGGGGACACTTCCTTTTGATCTTGTAAAGTAAGGGTGAGAAGCCTGACTACCGTCAAAAATCAACCATCTGAACAAGACCTATCTAAATAGCACACACAACAACCTTGTTAGTTTGTGGCATTTAACAGATAGGGAATCACATATTGGGGATGCAATGCACCTGAATAGTTAAACATTTCTAAAATATTTTTGCAACAGTTGTGTGTTTCATCCCGTCTATCACTATCTCTTTTCTCATTCTGTAGCTCTTTTCTTTTATTCATTTTTTCATATCTTAATTTCTTGTGTTTTTTTCTCTTTTTGTTAGTTCTCGCTCTTTTGTCTTTCTCAGTTATTTTGTCACTCTTTTCTTTCTTTTTCACTCTATTCACTCTATTTAATTAATGGTAGTGATCGAATCCGATGAGGATTGTCTACGTATCATGACGTCGCATGAATCAGACCATTACGTAGTTCAGGGGAATAAATGCAAAATGAAAGTAAAGAAAATTTTAGTTTTTTTTTTGTTTTTTCAATATTTCATTAATAAAAAATCTTTTTGGGTTTTTCTATTACAAAGACTCGGAAATACTAATGATTAACAAAGACATACAGACCCAAAACAAAACAACAAACATACTCGATAAAAAGTAAAATACAGACTCAAAAGCCGAAAAATCAAGAATACATAAGAGCCTCCAATTCTATTCTGGGGACCCGCGGTACATTAGTCGGTCTCGGCGCGGGCCTGCGTGCAATCTCTTCCTGAAGGTGCTCTAGATTGGCTATCACCCAGTGAACAAAGGTCATCACGGAAGCCAAAAATATAGGTCTGGTCATATCCTCACATTCATGGCACTTCATTGCAACATAATCAGCTATTTCTTTGACTCTCATTCTAATGACACCTTTTTCTTGAAGCAAACGTCTAATTTGTTGTACACGGGCTTCCAGCACCTGCGTGGATGTGTTGTATTAGTCTTGCAATTTTTGCACGCTCTCTTCTAATTGGTAAATCAGTGCATAGCAGTGTTCTCTTTCTGTTTTTGAAGTCCTTAGTTTGCTTAACCATTTCATTTTCGAGGGTGGGCAACTTTTTCCTTAAAATCGTGACTTCTCTATCATATCTTTGCTTTAACTGGTGGTCAAACCTTGCCCGTTCTTCTGCACAGTTTGCCAACTTTGCTCAAGCTTTTGCTAAGTCTTCCTCGGCCTTTGCCAGATCAACCGTGTAATTATGCACTTTTCACCTTAAATTGCTTATGATTCTTTCATCTCTCTCACTTCTAACCGGCGTTTCGGCAGCTATTTTCATTTCCCGGATATGAACTCAGAGGGCTTCATTTTCTCGGGCCAACCTCTTCTTTTCTCCTTCATCCTCAGCAACCTGCAAACTACTATCAAATTTGATGGCTCTGAGTTGATCTTCTAGTTTGCTTATGGTGGTCCGGTATTCATTCTCTTTGGCTAACCAAACCCACTGTTCATGTGCTGCATCGACAAATTCTTGATATGGGGCCTTTTAGTCGGCCTTTCAGATTCGTCATTTGTTGTGACTCTTTTTCCAAACCAAGCAACAAAACCAGGTAAGACTTCGCCACTGGACAAATCGCATACTCGGGGGTTTGCCCCCAAATATTGGCATTCGCTCAAAATTTGGCAAACCACTTCTTCAGGAAATTGAGCATCGGAGCGGATTTCAACCACATGCGTACTAAGGTCTTCATCTCTGGGAACTGTCTGCCATCTTCAAAGTTGTCTCAAAACCCGGTACGGGGCATAGGGCTGGATGCTTCGGAGACCCATTAGAAGGAAGTAGGGACCAGTGGTGGGCATATAAATAATCTCATCAACGGGGAGCCAACTCAATGTCCACTCTATCTTATCTGCGGTTATAGAACGAATGCGGGTGATCCAATCTTTGACCCCTTCTGGCATTTCGAATCCTGTCACTCGTGTACCAAACTCTTCGATGTAGTTTTTCCCGTAGAACAATAATTCATGTATCGGGGACGGTGACAAAGGTGCTCGATCATCCATATTTGTAATAATATATTGCACCCCTCGAAAAACCAGACTCTGACCTTACAGGATGTTAGGGATCGGTAGATATCAGATACGATCATGGGTGCGAGGGTATTCTTGGCTTGAGTAGTCAAAACATGGACAACTTCGGCGACACGCAAATCAATGTGCCCATCTTTCCTTGCAAACACTAAAAGGCCTAAAAATGCCACCATGAAGGCAAAACATCTATGTGTCTCCCACTTTGACCGGTTTCCTTTACTACAGAGTCTTTTCTGGGTCTTCGAATCCCCTTAAGTGCCCGTACCGTTGATATAGAAAGTGAAAAGTGGAAGCTCCGCCTGCTAGACTTTCTGTCTTGATATGTCTGCTTATTTTCAGTAAGTCTAGAAACTTGTGGGGAGTAACAGTCCTTGGATATATCAGGTACTTGTGTCTTAATCCCTCCGTACTCCTGATATAACCCGCTATTTCTTCCAAAGTAGGTGTAAGCTCAAAATTTGGGAAGTGCAAAACATTGTGAGCGGGGTCCCAGAATGACACTAGTGCCTCTATCAGATCACTTCTAGGTTGAATTTTTAATAGTCTAGTGAGCGCCCCCATGTATTGATTGACCCTGTCTCGTCCTTGTTTTCCCAAATCCTCCCACCACATGTGTAGTGCTAGTGGAATCTCATCCATAACCTTCACCGGTAAATTCTGAACAGTGCTCATTCTGCACATTTTTTAAATTAGGGTGACTAAGTTAAAACATGTGAATTCTATTTTTTTATAAAAAATAATATGACCATGAAAAGATTATTTTTTGCCAAATCCAACTGAAAACAAATCACGGCTACTTTTCCAAATACAGCCCTTCAGCACTTCAGAAGGGAAGATTTTAGGGTTGTGCTAGCTAAGTGGCCAAAAAATTGGAAAAAGGACCATAGGTGGCTATTCTTGCAAAAACGGTCTTTCGGCATCCCGTCGGTATATTTCTGGCTATTTGGAAAAAAATGGCATCACCTAACTTTATTTATGACAAAATGACAGCATTTTCATATTTTTGGTTATTTTTGCAAAAGCGGGGTTGAACCCGATGAAGGTTGCCTACATATCTCACATCTGGTGAGAATCAAACCCGCGTAGTTCGGTAAGTTTTGACACAATAGGAAAATATGACTTATTTAGACTTTTTCTTTTTCTCCTTTTATTTTTTCAAAAATTTGGCAGAGTTTCAGGATATTTTGAATACCAGGATTTTCAAAACCGGGTGATTTTCTCTCCTACCTCACTTTTATTTTTTCTTGATTTTCTTTCCCTATTCTAGAAGTCGGTCAACATGCAAGCCGAAATAAATAAATGCACAAGTAGCATGTAAAATGCATCAGGATGGTCTTTTAAATTGGGTACACCTGTCCTAGACAGACCCAACCCCTGTGTTGAGTCCCCAAAGTCAAATGCGCATGATGCAAATAAACGTTCCTACTAGGGATCCGGCATGAGGCTATGTTATTCTAGGTTTGAATCCTAGGTGTATTGTTCTAGACCTGGCTTACCCAAGTGGACAACTCGAGCCGGGGGGGAGGGGCAACGTACCGGGAACCAAAAAGCCGCTCGGCTTTGAAACTGATCCGATCCTCGTTCTAAATTAGGGGTAAGACACTCACAGAAAAGAAGCCATGCCAACGTTCACTTCCCAGAAGATTTAGAAGACTCAGAGAGACAGTTTATATACAGTTCACACAATATCAAAGAGGTAAAGAGCGGCATTTAGCACATTAGGCCCAAACATGTAATATCAGACAAACACAAGAGAGCCAAGCATAACTGTTATTCTAAGCTCGAATTCTGAATCTTGAACCAGAGATTCTGGGTTCTTAGTCCCCAGCAGAGTCGCCAGAGCTGTCACACCTCCTTTTTCTCGAGGGATAGGGAGTTTTTCCAATTAAAGTGATATTATTCGAAATAGGATTATTTATTTAATCAGAGTCGCCACTTGGAATAATTATTATGGTGTCCCAAGTCACCGGTTTATTTAAAAATCCCAAATCAAGGAAAATTGATTCTATTTATGGTCCGCGAACACAGAAGACCGGGTAAGGAATTTTGTTAACTCGGGAGAAGGTGTTAGGCACTCCCGAGTTTCGTGGTTTTAGCATGGTCGCTCAACAATTAATACTTGGCCTAATTATCTGATTTATTACCTGTTTTAAACCTATTGTACATTGCCGCTTTTATACCACTTTTAATTATTTTAAACAATTATGGAGTTTATTTAAACAAGTCGCGTTGTCGCGCACTTGTTATTTTTGTACACATCACAAATCGCACCACGTGAAACGCACCCGTTATTCACAATATTTTTATTTTAATTATTATTTCAAGTTGTGGTCAAGTCATATGAAACGCACACTTGAGTTGGGATTTATGTATCATGACTATGCCACGAGAACCGTACTCATAGTCACGATGATTTATTAATCGCGCCTAAAGCAAGCTACGAATGTTTATGAGTCTATCTTCCTAAACTAATTTGAGATTATTATGAAGGCCATAGATTATAAAATTTATTTGTGGATGACGTGTCTTAATTGCTAATGGATCATTTAGGACTTGATGACCAAAAGGCTCTTTCAATTTATCTTATAATCTATAGAAATATGCCCCAACAGATAGTAATACATTAATTAATCCAATTATTCTTATCATTAAAAAGTTATTCCTAAAGCCCAATTATTTCATGTGAATGTCCAACTCATCTTTCAAGATATTAGTGTATGGCCCAATTAGAAAATAATTCATTTACCAATTAAGCTTTGAGTCCATATTCTTAGCACTAACAATCATTCCAAAATAACTACACCAGTGAAGCAAAACTCACGTCTTAATACCAAAAGAATTAACCAAGGAATTCAAGGCATGATAATTAACTAAAACTAAAAACAGTAAGCAATTAGGCTAAAATATCCGTCAAAAATAACAAGTGAAACAGTAAACCAATCGTGAATCAATCCTTAAGCAAAACAGAAAAACATTCAAATTTATAGCAAACATAATATGAGTTGGAATCCGAAACTGGAGAACAAAAAATGGACCTTTCAATAGCTAAATATTCTTCGGTACAACAGGAACAAAGCTCTGCTGGACTTTTGTACGAACTAATCACAATCGGAAACGGTACCGAGAACCTCGACAGAGCTTCGAACCTCGACTGAAGCTCTTTTGTTTTAGTGTTTGGGTAAATTTCAGCTGGTGGTTCATGGAGGAAGATGAGGTGTTAGGTGTTGGTTTTCTGCTGGAATTTTAGGCTGGATTTTTGAAAGAAAGAGGAAGAAAGAATGACACGAATAGAAATTCCCTTAGCGTAAAAGAAACAAAAATAAAATTCTCTCAATTCCCTTTTCTCTATTTTTCTTTTCTCCTCCTTCTCCTAACATTTTCTCTTCTATTTATAGAAAACTTTTCGGAACTTTTTCAGATTTATTTTAATTATTTTATTATTTTAATTAAACAATTCCCACTTCCCATTTTTCTTATTTTTTAAAAAACAATAAATTCCCCATTTTCCTTTACTTTTATTTTTTAATTTTCCACTTTTTTACTTTTATTATATTTAAATTTCCACTTTTTTTACTTTCTTTTTTTATTTTCCACTTATTTTACTTTTTTTTTTTTAATTTCCACTTTCTTTTACTTTTTAAAAAAATAATTTCACCTACCTTTACTTTTATTTTTTAATTCCAACTTTCTTTTACTTTTAATTTTTTTAATTTCCACATTCTTTTACTTTTATTTTTTAAATTTTCCACTTTCTTTTACTTTTTTATTAAAAAATTTCCACCTACTTTTACTTTTAATTTTTAATTCCATACTTCTACTTTTTCTATTTTTTTATTCTCATCCAAAAATAAATAAATATATATATATATATATATATATATATATATATATATATATATATACCTACTTTTACTTCTACATTTTAATTCCATGCTTTTAATTTTTCTATTATTTTATTCCCATCCGAAAATTAAAAAAAAATATTTAATTTTTTCGATTTTTAATTTATTTTATTTTAAAATAAAGATAAAAAATAAAAATAATACTAATAGTAATAATTGACCTTTTAAATTATTTTTCATATTTACCCTATATAAAAAAAATGTAACAAAGCTAGCACATATATATTAAATTTATCAAAAATATTTACATAGTAGAAGGTGATAGAAATTTCTAAAAATATTTACATAGTAAAAGGTGATAAAAATTCAAATATAGACAAAAATTAGGGGATCACATGCCCCACCAGTCTGAACTACATCTCTGGGATAGGCCATAACTGGCTGGCCTCCACCTCTAACTATCTGACCTCCACCTCTAGCAGTCTGACCGTAACGACCCGGTCAGTCATTTTGAGTATTATAACCTCGTTCCCCCATTTACTGCTCAAGTTATTCTTTATAGTTGTTTTATAACTTACCGGGTTAGTTGGTTCGGGTTGGTAAGGATTTCGGAGTGAAATGAGACACTTAGTCTCATAATTGAAAACTTAAGTTGGAAAAGTTGACCAGATATTGACTTATGCGTAAACAATCTCGGATTTGAATTTTGATGATTCCAATAGCTCCGTATGGTGATTTTGGACTTAGGAGCATGTCCGGAAAATTTTTTTGAAGTCCGTAGTGGAATTTAGCTTGAAATGGCGAAAGTTGAATTTTTGGGAAGTTTGACCGGAGAGTTGAGTTTTTGATATCGAGGTCATGAAAATCGAGGTCATAAAAATCGGGGCTGGAGAAAAACGAGGTCATAAAAATCGAGGTCATAAAAAAATCGAGGCTGGAGAAAAATCGAGGTCATGAAAATCGAGGTCAGGCCTGGACAGAAACTTTAAGTTACAAAACGGAGGTTTCGTCCCATTTTTTCCATTATTGACAAATTGGAGCTTGGGGAGAGGTAAATTTTGAGAGATTTTCAAGGGAAAACATCGGGGGTAAGTGATTCTAATTCGGATTTGGTCAATATACACGAATATATCAATGTTTTCAGCATTTAATTAGTGTTTTGAGATGAAAATTTGGGAAAATGAGGAAGAGTTCTTGGGCTAGAATTTTGAGGTTTTGAATGGGATTTTGTTATCAGATTTGAGTAAATTTGGTATGGTTAGACTCGTGAGTGAATGGGCTTTCGGGTTTTGTGACTTTTGTTGGATTTTGAGACGTGGGCTCAGGGCCGGGTTTGAGCCGATTTCCGATTTTTGGCTATAATTTCATATTTTCTTGTGGAATTGATTCCTTTAGTCTATAATGATTGTATTGTAGTGCATGTGGCTAGATTCGGGATGTTTGGAGATCGATTTGAGAGGCAAAGGCATTTTGGAGTAGAGTTTTACTCGGATTGAGGTAAGTAACACTTTTAAACTTGGTTCTGAGGGCATGGATCCCCGAACTGGTGTTATATAAATTATTTAGAAGTGACGCACATGATCAGAGCAGCTGTAGAATGGAGATTGCAATTCCATTTTTTTATATGAAAGGGGTGGCATGTGAAACCTTTAGCGGTAGTCAGTAGTCCTCGTTCTCCTCTTTGAATTGCCCTATTGAGTAAGGGTCGGTGTTTGCTAACTCGTTGACGAGCGTATGGACGTGCACCATTGAAATTGTGATTTGAATAAATTATGTGGAGTTGAAAAATTAAAGAATCATGTTATTATCTGAACATTTCCCCACGTGTTAGAGAAATTGAGATGAGGCTCTTATTAAAGATCATGTTTAGGCTACGTGCCGATATTTTGGGACCCATGGGGTCGTGTTGCTGTTGAATTGATTGTTTTAAAAATGTGCATTTCACACTCAATCATATACGTCCATTATGAGGATATTTATGGTATCGAGCTGCGCGCCGCAACATGCCATATTGGCTTTATATATGTTATTATTAAATGGATCGGGGCTGCCCGCCTGCAGCAGGCCAGAATGACTTTATACATTATTATTGTTCTAGATCGGGGTTGCTCGCCTGCAGAAGGCCTTATTGGATTTACTATTTTATGGATCGGGGCTGCCCGCCTGCAGTAGGGCATAAAGGCTTTATATCACGCCTGGGTTGAAGGAGACCCTCTGGAGTCTGTAAACACCCCTAGTGAGCATAGATGGTTATATATATTCGAGATGGATTTCCCTAGGGCCTGGACTTGCCTTACTTATTTATATTGTAATGAATTTACCTATACATGGATCTTGTCCGTATCATTTACATTTGGGGATAAATTACCCCGGGGCTGGATTGGCCTTATACGGTACTGAGTGACTCACTGTCAGTCGATGTGTATTTATATACGAGTTGGAATACCCCTAGGCTGGATTAGCCATAAACAGCACCGAGTGACCGAATAATTGGTGACCAGTATTTACTTGAGGTGTTTCTACTGAGATGTCATATTCCTCATATCATGCAGTATTGATCTATTTCACTAGTACTGAGTTTAACTGTTGAACTTGAAAGCATGCCTACATTGTTGTACCATTATTTATACTGGACTGTACCTGCGGAGCTCATCACTACTTTCAGCCCAGAGATTTGTCTTGTTACTTATTGAGTAAGTTGTACTCATACTACACTCTACACCTCGTGTGCAGATCCAAGTGCTCCCGGATACGGCGGCTGCTAGATTTTGAAGTTAATTCTGTTGGGAACTATCAAGGTAGTTGATTGACGTCCGCAGACTCGATTCCTTTCCTATTTAATTATTGTACTACTCTATATTTTCAGACATTGATTTTTATCCATCAGACTTTGTATTCATATTAGATGCTCATGTACTCAGTGACACCGGGTTTTGGGAGTGTTATATTTGAAAATTATGGGTTTCTTCCGCTGAATTTAATTATTTTGTTTTCAAACTTAAAAGATATGGTGGTTTATATAGATTATTGGCTTGCCTAGTATTGAGATAGGCGCCATCACGACAGGTGAGATTTTGGGTCATGACAAGTTGGTATCAGAGCCTAGGTTGCATAGGTCTCACGAGTCATGAGCAAGTTGAGTAGAGTCTTGTGGATCGGTACGGAGACGTCTGTACTTATCTTCGAGAGGCTACCGAACCCTTAGGAAAAATTTCATTTTTCTTAAATTCTATCGTGCAAACTTTTTGATTCCAGAAAACTAAAATTTTGTTATTCTATTCTCTCACAGATGGTGAGAACAAGTACTACCAGATCGAACGGTCAGCCAGCAGTGCCACCAGTTAGGGCCGCGAGAGGTCGGGGTCGTGGTAGAGGCCGGGGACGAGGTACAGGTCGAGGTGTCGCTCATACAATTGTTGGATCAGCACCTGTAGCACCACCAGTTGCTCCAGCTCAGGAGCAAAATCCAGATATAACTGAGCCGACAGGACCAACTCAGGCACCAACTGTGCCCATTGAGATTCCACGCCTTCAAGTACTTTGGCCCAGATATTGACAGTTTGCGCCGGCCTTGCTCAGGTGGTTTTGGCTCATGCCGCACCAGCCACTTCTCAGGCCGGGGGAAGTACTCATACCCCTGTTGCCCGTACTCCAGCTCAGGTAGTACAGGGAGTTCAGATACCGGGGGCACTACCAGCCCAGCCGACCGTAGCTGCTCAGGCCCCGGTAGTTCCTGTTATGGCAGATGATGAAAAGAGGAGACTTGAGAGATTTGGGAGGCTTCGACCTCCATCATTTAGCGGTGTTGAGTCAGAGGATGCTTAGGGTTTTCTAGATAAGTGCCAGCGGATACTTCGGACAGCAGGTATTCTGGAGACCAGTAGGGTCTCGTTCACTACTTTTCAGTTTTCTGGAGCTGCCTTCAGATGGTGGGAGGCATATGAGAGGCGCAGACCGGTTGGTGCAGTACCACTTACATGGCAGGAGTTCTCTGTTCTCTTTTTGGAGAATTTTGTGCTGCAGTCTCATAGAGAGGAGCTACGCAGACAGTTTGAGCAGTTACGTCAGGATGGCATATCCATGACATAGTACGAGATGAGATTTATCTGGTGCCTCTTTCGACGAGGTGGTTGACATTTCTCGATAGATAGAGGTGGTTCGTAGCCAGGAGCGTGGTGATAGGGAGGCTAAGAGGCCTCGAGGTTCGGGCAGTTTTGGTGGGGTACCTTCTAGAGGGCAGTTCTACCACAACAGGGGTCGTCCAGTTCACCGTGAGACATTATCCAGCCATGGTTCATACAGTTCTCATCAGAGTCAGTCATCTCTTAGTGCACTTCTAGCCCTGAGTACGCCCCGTGCACCATCAGTTCAGGGATCATATGTACCAGGTCCTTCTGGTAGTTATTCTGGTTCCCGAGGTCCGCCTCAGAACTCGCCACTATTCTTCGAGATGGAGTGTTTGAGTGTGGAGAGCTGGGTCATGTGAGGAAATATTGTCCCCGCCATACGCGAGGTCCAGGTCAGTAGAGGAGTCAGGCTACTACTTCTATACCAGTTTCTCCACCACCCGCCCAGCCAGCTCGGGGTGGGACTCAGTCAGCTAGGGGTTGCCCAAGAGGGAGAGGCCAATCCAGTGACGGTCAGGGCCGATTCTATGCTTTTCCTGCCAGACCTGATGTTGTTGCTTCAGATACAGTGATCACAGGTATTGTCTCAGTGTGCCACAGAGAGGAAACTATATTATTTGACCCTGGTTCCACATATTCATATGTTTCATCATATATTATTCATTATCAGTATATGCCTCGTGAGTCCTTAGTTTTACCTGTTCATGTATCTATGCTGATGGGCGATACTGTAATTCTGGACTATGTGTATCGGTGGTGTGTGGAAATTATTGGGGGACTAGATACTAGAGTTGATCTTTCATTGCTTAGTATGGTCAATTTAGATGTTATCTTGGGTATGGTGAGTTATCAAATGTTTTGTTATATGGCTTTGAGCTAAGTGGGGGAGTCTGCTATCTATGATTTGATTGCACGATTTTGTACGATATTGGTTTTTGGGCCTAGGCATACTTGTTGATTAGTCATGACTTACAGAGGTTGATATCGAGGATGACTTGAGTAAGAAAATTTCTTGAATACGGGTTATATTGCACTTTATAAAAATATGAAAAATCATAAAATGATTAAATTGTTATTTTAAAGGATGTAGTGTGCACGAAGTATGAATTTGATTGGTGGTGTTAAGGTAAGGTTACTTCCTTGGGGATGTTTTGCTAATGGGGCTTGTGTCTTTCAGCCCGTTTGGGCGGTGCAATTTAGATTTGAGCATAGTGGGTGACTTTCGAAAGGGTTCTACTGGATTCAAAATGTATATGTGGCAATTGAGAATTTTTTCGAATTTGTGCATGGATAGAATCTGAGATTACATTTAATGGTGCCGGGATTTGCGGTAATTCTGTATGATTATGGATTCTACATTTTAGTATAAGAAAGATAAGAAGAATAATTTTAATTTCACATAAGGTATTTTCAGAGTGAGCGTTACAGTTGTTGTATTTATGGAGTTACTTAAGAGGAATACAATAGCTTATGGGACTTATGATGGTATGGTTTTATGTTAGGGTGTCTTGTAGTGAGCTTTGGGTAAGGATCATGGAGTGTTGACAAGGAGAAGTATCAAATGGAGGATAATTCAGAAGAAACTAGAAGTAAATAGGACAACTGGGTAGTAGGCTAGACCAGTATGGTAATGGCATGCTCGGTTCTTATGGGTAATAATGATGTGGAGGCTTTACAGATGTTTTGGTGACCTTCTTGGCTTGGACGAGTTAGAGGAAATTAGTTCTGATAGCTCGATTAGGTGCAAATGGATTTCAAAGCATTCTTAATGGTTTCTACCATGGTTTGAACCGGATATTTTCTACCGGTGTGGGGAACGTATTGTGTATTGTGATCTCTTTCTGGAAGGAACCAAGAGAAAGGTTTCTAACTAATCGGGTATATAAATTGTTGGTTACTGTTATTAAATTTGTGTGTCTTGGTTCTACTATATAATGAACGTATAGCATTACAGTTGTGGTGGTGCTTGTTGAACTTACAATACGGTTCTCTACTTTGAGACATCTTCCATTTTGGGTACAAGGTTGCGCAGTTGTGGATTGAGTTGTACTGGTGTGGCATGTCAATGAGATAGTTGTCTTTAATAAAATAAGGTCATTGGACCTAGAATGGGTACTATCAGGTTTGATTATGATATATTGGGAGGGTAATATTAAAAGTCAACGTAGAAAGTGAGCATGGTTCTGGTTGGGGCGGGAGAGCTCCATGACTTGTCGATCTGATAAGATGTTATGAGATTCCACGTGTTTCTTTCATTATCAGTAGTGTACGAAGGTTTTGGAATGAGGTTATGGCTTGATACAGCTTGTTCAGACTCATACAGCGTGTTGATGTGAGATCCAGGTCTTGAAAAAAAAATCTGAATGTTAGAAATTGAATTCCAAGGTTTATGGGCTAAGGTTGAAGTAATGTTTTTTAATTATGTTGTGTTGTCAGGCCTATACAATTTACACATAATACGGTGACGTGGGATCAGCCCCGGCTATGTGAGTGGTAGATAGAATAGTGATATGATGGCTCGGAAACAACTCCTCGCACGTTCGAGGATGAACGTATATTTAAGTGGGGGAGAATGTAACGACCCGGCCGGTCATTTTGAGTATTATAACCTCGTTCCCCCATTTACTGCTCAAGTTATTCTTTACAGTTATTTTATAACTTACCGGGTTAGTTGGTTCGGGTCCGTAAAGATTTCGGAGTGAAATGAGACTTATGCGTAAACGACCTCGGATTCAAATTTTGATGATTCCAATAGCTCCGTATGGTGATTTAGGACTTAGGAGCGTGTCCGGAAAATTTTTTTGAAGTCCGCAGTGGAATTTGGCTTGAAATGGCGAAAGTTGAATTTTTGGGAAGTTTGACCGGGGAATTGACTTTTTGATATTGAGGTCATGAAAATCGACGCTGGAGAAAATCGTGGTCATGAAAATCGAGGTTATAAAAATCGAGGATGGAGAAAATCGAGGTCATGAAAATAGAGGCAGAAAATCGAGGTCATGAAAATCGATGCTGGAGAAAATCGAGGTAATGAAAATCGAGATCATGAAAACCGAGGTCATGAAAATCGAGGCTGGAGAAAATCAAGGTCATGAAAATCGAGGTCATAAAAAATCGAGGTTGGAGGAAAATCGAGGTCATAAAAATCGAGGTCACGCCTCGGCAGAAACTTTAAGTTACAAAACGGGGGTTTCGTCCCATTGTTTCCATTTTTGACAAATTGGAGCTTGGGGAGAGGCGGTTTTTGAGAGATTTTCAAGGGAAAACATCGGGGGCAAGTGATTCTAACTCGGATTTGGTCAATATACACGAATATATCAATATTTTTAGCATTTAAATAGTGTTTTGAGATGAATATTTGGGGAAAATGAGGAAACGTTCTTGGGCTAGAATTTTGAGATTTTGAATGGGATTTTGTTATCGGATTTGAGTAAATTTGGTATGGTTAGACTCGTGAGTGAATGGAATTTCGGGTTTTATGACTTTAGTTGGATTTTGATTCCTGGGCCAAGGGCCGGGTTTGAGCTGATTTCAGATTTTTGGCTATAATTTCATATTTTCTTGTGGAATTGATTTCTTTAGCCTATATTGATTATATTGTACTGCTTGTGGATAGATTCGGGATGTTTGGAGACTGATTTGAGAGGCAAAGGAATTTTGGAGTAGATTTTTACTCGGATTGAGGTAAGTAACACTTCTAAACTTAGTTCTGGGGGTACGAATCCCCGAATTGGTGTTATATAAATTGTTTGGAAGTGACGCACACGATAGTTGACGAGTGTGTGGACGTGCACCATTGAAATTGTGACTTAAATAAATTCTGCGGAGTTGAAAAATTAAAGAATCATGTTATTATCTGAACATTTTCCCAAGTGTTAGAGAAATTGAGATGAGGCTCTTATTAAAGATCATGTTCAGGATATGTGCCGATATTTTTGGACCAATGAGGTCATGTTGCTATTGAATTAATTGTTTTAAAAATATACATTTCACACTCCGTAATATACATCCATTGTGAGGATATTTATGGGATCGAGCTGCGCGCCACCGCATGCCATATTGGCTTTATATATGTTATTATTAAATGGATCGGGGTTGCCCGCCTGCAGCAGGCCAGAATGGCTTTATACATTATTATTGTTCTGGATTGGGGGCTGCCCGCCTGCAGCAGGCCTTATTGGCTTTACTATTTTATGGATCGGGGTTGCCCGCCTGCAGCAGGCCTTATAGGCTTTATTATTATACGGATCGGGGTTGCCCGCCTGCAGTAGGGCATAAAGGCTTTATATCACGCCTGGGTTGAAGGAGACCCTCTGGAGTCTGTAAACACCCCTAGTGAGCATAGATGGTTATATATATTCGAGATGGATTTCCCTAGGGCCTGGACTTGCCTTACTTATTTATATTGTAATGAATTTACCTATACATGGATCTTGTCCGTATCATTTACATTTGGGGATAAATTACCCCAGGGCTGGATTGGCCTTATACGGTACTGAGTGACTCACTGTCAGTCGATGTGTATTTATATACGGGTTGGAACACCCCTGGGCTGGATTAGCCATAAACAGTATCGAGTGATCGAATAATTGGTGACCAGTATTTACTTGAGGTCTTTCTACTGAGATGTCATATTCCTCATATCATGCAGTATTGATCTATTTCACTTGTACTGAGT
The DNA here is from genome assembly GCF_000715075.1 of Nicotiana tabacum. NCBI lineage: Eukaryota > Viridiplantae > Streptophyta > Magnoliopsida > Solanales > Solanaceae > Nicotiana > Nicotiana tabacum. The sequence continues at coordinate 29,921,511 of NC_134102.1, forward strand.
TTAACTGTTGAACTTTAAAGCATGCCTACATTGTTGTACCATTATTTATATTGGACTGTACCTGCGAAGCTCGTCACTACTTTCAGCCCAGAGGTTAGTCTTGTTACTTATTGAATTAGTTGTACACATACTACACTCTACACCTCGTGTGCAGATCCAAGTGCTCCCGGATACTGCGGCTGCTAGATTTCAAAGTTAATTTTGTTGGGAACTATCAAGGTAGCTGCTTGACGTCCGCAGACTCGATTCATTTCCTGTTTAATTATTATACTGTTCTATATTTTCAGACAGTGATTTTTATCCATCAGACTTTGTATTCATATTAGATGCTCATGTACTCAGTGACACCGGGTTTTGGGAGTGTTATATTTGAAAATTATGGGTTTCTTCCGCTGAATTTAATTATTTTGTTTTCAAACTTAAAAGATATGGTGATTTATATAGATTATTGGCTTGCTTAGTATTGAGATAGGCGCCATCACGACAGGGGAGATTTTGGGTCGTGACACTGACCTCCACCTCTAATACTCTAACCCCTACCCCTAGCTGGTCGGGCGGGCGGTACAGCAACCGATGCCAGTATGATGGCACGAGAATCTTGGTGAGATCTGTTGCTCGACAACCTAGGGCAATACCTCCTGATGTGACCAATATTCCCACACTCATAACACTCATCCTGCTGCCGTGGCTGCTGAAGCTGAAACGGACCCGAACGGGCCGGATAACCGATGTAGTGACTCTGGAGTGATGGTGCACTAATAGGAGCTGAATGGGCATTAAATACTGGCTGCCTAGAGTAAGGCATAGTAGGACCGTGACTCCCTGAAGCACTGTGAGATGCCTGAAGTGCTGAATAAAATGGCCTGGGAGGATGACCATAAGTACCCCTGCCTCCAGATGAGGCGCCTCTGAAATTACCGGAATGACGGGGCCTCTTATCTTACACTGGCCCTCTCTCCTGAGCACGAACTAACTCGATCCGTCTAGCAATGTTCACGGTTGTCTGGAAGGCAATATCAAACCTTTCCTCCTTGGCCATCTGAAGCCTGATAGTATAAGTAAGTCCATCGATGAATCTCCGTACTCTCTCTTTTTCACTAGGAAGCAAGACGATGGCATGGCGTGCTAAGTCCACAAATCGGGTCTCATACTGGGTAACAGTCATACTACCCTGCTAGAGATGCTCAAACCGCCTGCGGTATTCCTCTCTCAATGTAATAGGAATAAACTTCTCCATAAACAGTTATGAGAACTGGTCCCAAGTAAGTGCAGGTGACCCAGCTGGTCTGGTCAACATTTAATCTCTCCACCACCTCTTGGCGGAACCCATCATCTGAAATACAGCAATATCGACCCTGTTGCTTTCAACTATTCCCATATTCTGCAGCACCTCATGGCAGCGGTCAAGAAAATCTTGTGGGTCCTTAGAAGGCGTACCACTGAAGTGAATCGAAAAGAGCTTAGTAAACTTGTCCAATCTCAATAAGGCCTCAGAATACATGGCGGACCTATCACCAGCATGTGCCGTAACAACTGGTTGAATTACCCTAACTGGAGGGACTGTTGGAGCCTGATTCTGGGGAGCCATCTGTTCCGGAGCGAGAGTAGTGGGAGTTTGTGCTCCTCCCCTAGCCTGTGAGACGGCTGGTAATAATAATAATAATAATAATAATAATAATAATAATAATAATAATAATAATAATAATAATAATAATAATAATAATAATAATAATAATAATAATAATAATAATAATAATAATAATAATAATAATAATAATAATAATAATAATAATAATAATAATAATAATAATAATAATAATAATAATAATAATAATAATAATAATAATAATAATAATAATAATAATAATAATAATAATAATAATAATAATAATAATAATAATAATAATAATAATAATAATAATAATAATAATAATAATAATAATAATAATAATAATAATAATAATAATAATAATAATAATAATAATAATAATAATAATAATAATAATAATAATAATTATTATTATTAATAATAATAATAATAATAATAATAATAATAATGAAAGCGGTAACAAATAATTACAGGGTTCTATTCCCTCATGTCAAGGTTAACCACGACACTTATATTGTTCCGCAATTTCAAACGATCACTCGACCACAGCTTTTCCTTTCAAATTTTTTTCCAGACCAATCAAACCTAGCAAATTATTTATCAACAATTCAATTTAAGCTTTAGAAATTATTCACAATTCAAAAGAGACTTTAAAAGTCAACGTGGGACCCACTTTTCGTGATCCAACGAAAAATTACGAAATCTGAACACCCGTTCCGATACGAGTTCAACCATACAAAAATTATTGAATTCCGACATCGGATTGCCCTTCGAATCATAAAATTATAGTTTATGAAGTTTCTATAATTTTTTCCAAATTTCCATCTCAAAATGCTAATTGAATGATGATAACAATGATATATTCATTTACATTAACCAAATCCGAGTTAGAAGCACTTACCCCGATGAATTTCTTGAAAACCCCATGAAACATCGCCACAAACCGAGCTCTCTAGGTCCAAAAATGAAAAATGAGATGAAACCCTCGTTTATATGGTACAAAATTTGTTCCCCATTATGCTGACTGCATATTTTTTGCTGCGGTCTGCACATTTCCAAGTTCCGTGGCTGCGATCCAAATTGTGCGGCCGCACTTCAGTGTGACTACACTGTCATGCTTTAGTAAATTGACCATAACTTTCTTTACAAATGTCCAAACTTTCTCCTTTCTGCGGTCGCGAGAGAAATTTTGCGGACCGCACAATTTCAAATGCGGTCTGCACAAATACCACTGCCTCCGCACTTTGGGAGTTTGCGGCCGCACATCCGCACTCCAAAATATGCCCTCCGCACTTCAACTGTACCAAAACATCATCAGAGTGCCGAAATGCCCAAACTCATCCAAAACTCACCCTGAAACTCACCCAAGCCACTCGGGACCCCGTTCAAATACACCAACCAGCCCCGTAACATAACGCGAACCTACTAGAGGTCTCAAATCATGTCAAACAACGTCGAAACTACAATTCGCACCTCGATTCGAACTTATGAGTTTATGAAATTTTCAACTCTATAACTCACGCTGAAACATGTCAATTCAATCCGAAATAATCTCAAATTTTGCAGGTAAGTCCCAAATGACATAACGGAGCTATTCCAACTATCAAAATCTCAATCTGAGTCTAATATCGACAAAGTCAAATTCACGATCAAATTTTGTAAATCTTTAGCCTTTAGATTTCTAGTTTCCGTTAAATGGCGATAATTTGAGGTAGGGACCTCCGAATTCGATTCCAGGCATACGCCCAATTCCCAAAATATGATACGGACCTACCAGAACTGCCAAAACACCGATCCGGGTCCATTTCCCCAAAACATTGACCAAAGTCAACTCAATTGAGTTTTAAAGCTCTATTTCATATTTTAATCAATTTTTCACATAAATATTTTTCGAAAAAATTTACGGACTATGCACGCAAGTCGAGGAATATTGAAGGTGCTATTTGAGGTTTTAGAACAAAGAAATAATTATTAAATTTAAATATGACCTATCGGGTCATCACATTTCCACCGGTACGGCAAAAGAAATGCCCAATAGCCGAGGTCAGAAACATGTTTGTTAAAGAAGAGGTAACTCGACAACTCGACATCGGTTCAATCCGGGAGGTAAAATATCCCGAATGGTTAGCTAATGTAGTTGTATCTCCAAAGAAGAATAACATATTTAGAATGTGCGTAGATTATAAGGACTTAAATAAGGCGTGCCTTAATGACTCATTCTCATTGGCAAACATTGATCAAATGATTGATGCAACGGCCGGGCAAGAGTCAATGAGTTTCCTTAATGCCTATTCCGGGTACAATCAGATCAAGATGAACCCTAAGGATCAGGAAAAAGCTTCTTTCATAAGGAATTTCGGTACATATTGTTACAATGTGATGCCATTTGGGCTTAAAACGCCAAAGCCACTTATCAAAGGACTGTTAATAAGATGTTTGAAAAACAAATAGGAAAAAAAATGGAAGTATATATCGATGACATGTTAGTCAAGTCTTTGAATGCAGGTGATCATTTGAAACACCTCCAAAAACCTTTGATATCTTGAGGAAGCATAACATGAAACTCAACCCAAAAAAATGTGCGTCGGGGTTGGCTCCAGTAAGTTCTTGGGGTTCTTGGTCTCACATAGAGGGATCGAGGTAAATCCCGATAAAATCAAAACCATCAAAGAAATCCTGGATCGGCTAACGAGCATGAAAGAAGTACAGAGGCTAACCGAAAGATTGGCCACTTTAAGCAAGTTCATCTCTCGATCCTCAGAAAAATATCACCACTCTTTCTCACTTCTGAAGAAGAAGAACAATTTTGAATGAACTCCAAAATGCCAGCAGACCTTGAAAGACTTGAAACGGTACCTATCAAGCCCCCCGCTACTATTAAAATTGGGGGAAGATGAATAACTATTGATATATCTAGCGGTCTCAGAAGTTGCTGTAAGAGCCATTTTAGTACGAGAGGATGAAGGTACGCAATTTCCTGTCTATTATGTTAGTAAAATATTGTCAGAAGCGGAGACTCGCTATCCACATCTCTAAAAGTTTGCCTTAGCTCTCGTAGTCGCCTCTCGAAAGCTTAGGCCTTATTTCAATGTCACCTAATAGTCGTTGTGACAACCTTTCCCTTGAGCAATGTTCTTCACAAGACTGAGTTGTTAGGCCGGTTGGCTAAATGGGCAGTCAAAATTAGCGAATTCGATATTGAGTACAAGCCCAGGACTGTAATCAAGTCAAAGGTTTTGGCCGACTTCGTGGCCGATTTCAGTCCCGGGTTAATGCCCTTAGCTGCTAAAGAGGCAGTACTGGTGTCGGAAATGACATCAGGAATTTGAACCTTATTTACGGATGGAGTTTCCAATATAAAAGGGTCCGGGCTCAGGGTAGTTTTAGTTACACCCTTGGGAGACACCCTGAGGCAGGCCATTAAATTTGTTCTGATAACTAACAATAAAGCCGAGTATGTGGCTTTGGTTGTAGGACTAGAACTGACCGAGGACTTAGCTTTGAGGTCATCGAGATCAAATGTGATTCCCAACTGGTAGTAAACCAAGTATACGGGATATTTGATACAAAGGAGGAATGCATGCAACAGTATGTGAACAAAGTTCAAGCACTGCTTGCACGATTCAGGGAATGGTCAATCATACACATTCCGAGAGAAGAGAACGTGGAAGCAGATGCATTGGCTAATTTGGAGTCGTCCATAGAGATGAAACGATCTAACTCTAGTACTGTCGCTCTACTTCTACATTCGGTACTAGATGTAGATGGTTATTGTGAAGTCAATACAACCAATCTAGTCAGGGACTGGAGGAATGAGTTCGTCGAATATCTTCGGCATGGAAAATTGCCCGAAGACCCTAAGGTGTCCCGGGCACTACGCACAAAAGTGTCTCATTACTACCTTGTGGATGGGAAATTATATAGAAGGTCGTACCAAGGCCCATTGACCTGATGTCTGGGAGCCTCAGAGGCAGATTACATGATGAGAGAAGTCCACGAAGAAATTTGTGGGAACCATTTTGGTGTGGATTCGTTGGTACTAAATCTGGTTAAGGTAGGATACCATTGGCCTCGGATTGAACAAGACGCAAAGACATTCGTTCAGAATTGCACAAAATGCCAATGCTATGCACAATTGACACACCAACCGACAAAACTCTATCATTTAGTACAATCCCCATGGCCATTCATGACATGAGGGTGGATATAGTTGGTCCACTTCCAGCGGGTCCCGGAAAGGTAAAATTACTTTTAATTTTAACCGATTACTTCACTAGATGGGTTGAAAAGGGTCCTTAACAAAAGATCGGTGAGCGAGAAGTGGTCGACTTCCTATGAGACCACATGTAACGACCTGACCGATTGTTTTGAGCCCTAGCATGCCGTTCGGCAGCTTGAGGCCCTGAGTAGTTTCACTTCAAGTATTATGACTTGTACGTGTGTTCGGAATTGGATTTCAGGAAGCTCGGAGTTTATTTGGAAAAACGATTCTAATTTCAGAAGCTTTAAGTTGGAGGAATTGACTAAGGGTTGATTTTTGAGTAAATGAACTTGGAATAGGGATTAGAAGGTTCCAACAGGTTTATATGATTATTTTGGACTTGGGCGTATGTACGGATCGGGCTTTGGATAACTCGGGAGCGTTCGGCGCCTATTGTGGAAAGTTGGCATTTTGGAAGAATTTCATGAATTTGGGTCGAGGCATATTTCAATGTTATGAATATTCATTTGGGATTCCGAGTCTGTGAATAGCTCCGTATGGTGATTCTGGTATTAGGAGCGTGTACAGATGTGGATTTGGAGGTCCATAGGTCATTTCGGGGTCATTTGGCGAAGGTTAGAAATTTGAAAGTTTTGAGAAGTTTGACCAGGAGTGGACTTTTTGATATCGGGGTCGGATTATGATTCCGAAAGTTGGAGTATGTCCGCAATGTCGAATATAACTTATATGCAAAATTTGGGGTCAATCGGATGTGGTTGATAAGTTTCGGCATCGGTTGTAGAAGTATGAAGTTTCAAGTTCATTAAGTTTGGATTGGAGGGTGATTCGTATTTTTGTTGTTGTTTGATGTGTTTTGAGGGATAGACTAAGTTTATATGGTGTTTTAGGACTTGTAGGTATGTTTTGTTGAGGTCCCGGGGGCCTCGGGTTGATTTCGAGTGGTTAACGGATCTTTTTGGACTTGTGAGAAATTCCAGATTTTCTGAAGTCTCTAGTTCTAGTTTTC